>NW_022475498.1:0-56998 GCF_009193585.1 Aspergillus caelatus
CTGCGATTAATTCTGCTGGCGTGGGCATCCTAGTGATATTACATCATGACGTGCCACCCCCACCATGCAGGCCTGTCCTTCAATCCATATTTTTATTTTTAATTTTTTTTTCTTTTTCTTTTTTTGTGCAGATCTAGCGTTGTGTGGCCATGCAAAGACTAGGGCTGTGATGATTTCGAGTTGCTGATGCTGCCTGGCCTGGCCTGCAGAGACACGTAAAAATCGTATAGGAGACAACACGTGAGCCCTGTACTAACAGCGAAAATGCCAAAAGTCTCCGTCCCACTAGGAACAAGGATCTCAAGACGATCCCCAAGAGTTCCTACCAAATCAGGGAGCTGAAGAGAAACCGATACCCTGTGCGACGATGTCTAAAACCGCTCTCAAATATACTGGCTAGGCGGGTGATGGGCGAAGCCCAAGGGTTTGTGTATTAGCCCTCCTAGGCGTCGAAACCCGGCGGCATCGGTGGCCCCTCCGGAAGCACAGCCGACCCCTCCCTTCGCTGCAAATTGGTGGGATGTAATCCAGGGGAAAAATACCTCCGAGGTAGTCGTATTTCTTTTTAAGACAAGGGCAGACGGTGTTTAACCTGTTGTCATGGAGGGAAATGTAGTAGTTCGAAAGGGTGGCCTGCCATTGACTGAATTTTGCCTCTTTGAAGGGGGGGTTAAGGACCATGATTTGCTGTGTTCTTCCAAAAGGCAAGACAGACGCCTGGGACTGGCCTGAACGGATTTTCCTTTACCGGCCGTACATTTTAGTACGAAGACTCAGTCCCGCATAGTACGGACTGCTTCACCAATAGCCCATGGAGTGCAATATAGTCATTTTTGGTTCGTGTCCAGCGGTACTTTTCTCGTCGAATATTCTTCGTGCCCCGTCGATCGCTTCAACAAAGAGATCCCTTAACCACAACATAATCTGCCATCCATTCCCCACGATAGACACGCCCCGAGAGATGGGATTTCATTGCTGCCCTTGATTCAATCTGTTAAAGCTTCATTCAACCCACATCCTCGTGAGCATTCCAGGAACGGGACTACAATGACGTACCTAAACCCCGTCCCTAGACTGTGGACAGACCATGAGCACTGACTTTCTGGGTCGTTAAGGAGCCCTGACTCGGAAACGGAAGCGTTGGACGACGTGTACCTCGAGACCGTAACCATCCAAGGTCGCGTATTTCAAAAGTTCTCGATCGACCACCAGATATTTTTTGAGCCGGTGGACGGAGTAAGATCAGGAAAAAGTCTGGGACTCGGGACAAACCTGACCGCTGATCCACCGCCAGGAAGAGGCAGAACGACTCGAGCTCCAGCACCAGGTTTTCGACAAGGTTTTCGACAACAGGCTAATTTTTCCGCCGATCCCGCGGCCTCAAAAGATCCTCGACTGTGGCTATGGCACTGGATCGTGGGCCATCGGGGCTGCGGAACAGCACCCCAAATGCAAGGTACGTAGTCCAGGTGGGTTCGTTCTCCCAGGTACCAACCAGCTAATTGCTTCAACTGAAGGTCATCGGCCTCGATATATACCCCTATATGAGCCCAGACGACATACCGGAGAATTTATGCCTACAAGTGAGTCCATCATCTCTCAACTGCGGCAGCCTCGCTATGCACGAGTCGCTATAACCATGCCCCTTTCCACATTCTCACTGTTCGACGAAACGTCCCCTGCGACCCCATTTTGCCGAATCTAGCGAAGATAATTTCTGAACGGCAGCCTGTCAATTCTGAGAAATGTGTCACTAACATATCTATGTCGCCATATAGGTCGATGATCTGAACCGTCCATTCACATTCCCCCCGAACAACTTCGACCTTGTCCATTCAAGGCTGCTTGCAACTGGCATCAACCGAGACCGCTGGCCCTCCTATATCCGAGACATTAAAAGGTCTGATTCCTGACGACCGGCTCTCTGATCCAAAACGAGATATCCCCGACGCCTTAGACTAACTTTTGGTTGCCACAGAGTTTTAAAGTCAGGGGGCTGGGTGCAACTAGTCGAGATATACTTCAATGTCCAGTCAGATAACGGCTCGATCACCGAGCAGCATGCATTGAGACAATGGAGCACGCAATTAATGGGCTCTTTGGAGGAAGTGAAGGACCTTCGCGTGGGGACAAAGTTGAGAAATCTTCTGACAGCAGCAGGCCTGACCGAGGTCGATGCTCGGATGATCCCTCTTCCTCTATCCGCATGGCCAAATGGTAGAGTGCATATATGCCATATGAGTGAAAGGTTTCTTTAACACTGGACAGACCCAAGGATGCGAGACATAGGCGCCGCAAACCGTGATAATGTTAAAAAACTGCTTCCCGCGTTGGGGCTTTATCCATTTACCCAACGACTGCGGATGCCCCCACAGCAGTTTGCAGAGCTGATAGCGCGAGCACAGCAGGAAGCCGATACCCACAATTTGAAGGCCTACTTTCCCTTGTGAGTCCGCTCTTCAAGCAATCCGTGACGGTGTTCTAACAACACGAGGTATGTTTGCATCGGACGAAAGCCCTAGTAATTATTGCCGGAGGGATGGGTGTGATATTCAACCCGCGATCCTCTTCCCACGATTAGTAGAGAGCTGTTGTATCTCTATCAAAGATGTTTCTGGCTTGACTGCCCAAGGGAACCATAATGTTCCATCATCAGATTAGATATTTTGACATTGAACAGATAGAGCTTGAAAGCAGCTAAATATTGGTCAGTTTCCACCGGAACATGTGTCTCAGTATCTCCCTTCCCCTCTAGGAGTTATGTCCCTGGCGGATCTAAGTACTACCACCACCCCGCATGACTAAACCGTCCACAAGCAACAGTGTAGTTATCAAAACTAGCAGGTAACTCCATACGCCAAACGTCCGACGGGAGGCTGTCTCTCGCGCATAACGGTACTCTACAGGGAATAAAGATAGCAGTGGGCTCGAATTCGGAGATGGGTCACTTGGATGAAAATGAAACCGGTACCTCGCGGGCATGCAGTACGAGGATTGGACCCTCAATCAAGAGGCCTGTATTAAAAGGCCAGGCAGGGCCCTGGGCGTATGCCGGATATGCCGCTTCGTTTTAGCCCAGACAAAAAGGTTGTGTTGATGGAATGAATCCTTCTTTCCTCAGCCAGCTGACTCTGAGTGAGCGGTCATCGTTTCTAGGAAGCAATGGAACTGACGTCGTTGTCTTGATCTCTTTATCGGTCCGGGAGGCGCCACTGTGGATCTGCAACTGTCTGGAATATAAAGTGAGTGCTAAATGGGGACTGTTGTCCCAAAAGCCAGGAAGACCACTCAAACGAATGGGAAGAGGGACTCAAAGAAAGCCCGTGCACCTAGAATCGTCATCTCAAGAGCTAGCGAGCATATCGCGAGTATGATGGCTTGTGGGAAGATATCTCGTTGTTCGATCCGAGCAAGGTTCAGTGGAAACTCCAACGGAGTAGTCCACCAAGTCGAACCTGAAGTTATTGCCACCTAAGAAGGGGGAGAGAGAGAGAAGAGAAGGGAAAGGGAAAGGGAAGACGGTGTAGGGGACAAGAAGGACTGGGAAACGGGCCCCGTCTCGGGTAGGGTACCAAACTGACGGGTCGTCTCTGAACTTTAAGCTGGAACAAAAAAATTACCTGCCAAAATCGTCCCTCATGGAAGCTTCCTCCCCCCTTCTCTTCTTCCATAACCGTGTCTATACAATGTCCAATTACTACTGCCTTGATTACTAGTGAAATACTATGGCGAGAATTGGCACGGATCCATCCAGAACCCTCTTGCGGATCGCTCAGTAGGATTGGCGTTGCCAATCTCTGCCTTCCAGAGTTGGACGTTACAACTATTAATAGTGGCCACCACTTGAAACTCTAGTTACACCATGAAGAGGCAAATTGTTAAACCAATGGGTAAGAGAGAGAATTAAGACGATGCTACAGGCAAACTTTCATATTCCAAACGGTCCTTTGTGGACTCTGGTTGGTGCTATCGTCATGATGGAAAAGTTTCCTACGATAGACTGTGTGGGGCAAAGGGAGCTGCGGGCCTCTGTAATTTCCCAGTAAACCTTGCCTTTCTTTCTCTCCGTGAATAAATGGCAAAGGACCATTGCAGTTGAGTAATCAAGCCCCAGGAACCAACAGTGGGTACAATTTGTGTCAAGAAAAATATTGGATTATTTCGCTCTTTCTAAACCAAACCGACGTGGGCTGGTAGGTATGTGCTTCTGGTTCCGTGTCCCAGAATTGCACCAAGGAGACCCAACACCACGGACATGGAATGCTAAAAAGGGGCTTAGTTGAACCTGCCATTCTCACAACTGCATCTGATCTATCAAATCTATGACTCGTACAGTAGCTAAGTCAAACGCGTCTAGACTCGCTGAACACTACCATGTGGCAATCTGTAGCTTCATTTCTTCCGCATGCTTTAACTTATCACAAATTGTGGAATGGGACCCGCCGATAAACCAAGGATTGACCAACCAGACAACCCAATTGCTGAAGGAGCACCTTTGAGGCTCATCCGCGTAGGCGCCCGAACCATCCAATCGGGCGCTTGTGCGCCTATGGCGCAAATTTACCAACCTGAGTTCCGCCATAGTCGCTCGGCGCGCTAAATGCCAAATATGGTAAGTCTCCGCGCGGATCAGAAAAAAGTTGGCCGCCAATTCAGATCCGTCGAAGAATAATCCTATACCACCTGCCAAAAAGGCTGCGCAACCCAATCTCCCAAAATGCCGTCCACATACAAGAGGGATAAGCCGTGGGATACGGATGATATCGATAAGTGGAAGGTTTGTTCTCTTCTTGTGATCTCCCCAGGTAATATACGCTCGTCTCCTAACCTACCATCTACGACTAGATCGAGCCATTCAAAGCCGATGATAATGCCGCCGGTAGTTTCGCCGAGGAATCCTCTTTCGCTACGCTCTTTCCCAAATATCGTGAAGTCTACCTGAAGGAAGCATGGCCGGTTGTAACAAGGGCTCTGGAAAAGCAGGGAATCGCTTGTACTCTGGATTTGGTGGAGGGTAGCATGACTGTGAAGACCACCCGGAAGACTTTTGACCCAGCCGCAATCCTCAAGGCCCGTGATCTCATTAAGCTGCTTGCTAGAAGTGTGCCTGTGCAACAGGTAGGTTGATCGTCTACTGTTTCGCAATATTGTCGGGACCCATCCGCTGACCGTTCCGATCGATGATAGGCTTTGAAAATCCTCGAGGATGGCGTCGCATGTGATATCATCAAAATCCGAAGCCAAGTCCGCAATAAAGAACGTTTCGTAAAGCGTCGCCAACGTATCCTAGGACCCAACGGTTCGACTCTTAAAGCCCTCGAGCTCTTAACCGAGACATATATCCTGGTGCAAGGAAACACTGTCTCCGCAATGGGTCCTTTCAAGGGTCTAAAGGAAGTGCGCAAGGTGGTGAACGACTGCATGGCCAACATCCATCCCATCTACCACATCAAAGAGCTCATGATCAAGCGTGAATTGGCCAAGGACCCCACTTTGGCCCACGAGTCCTGGGACCGATTCCTGCCAAACTTCAAGAAGCGCACCCTCTCAAAGCGTCGCATGCCATTCAAGGTCACCGACAAGTCCAAGAAGGTGTATACTCCTTTCCCACCGGCCCCGGAGAAGAGCAAGGTGGACTTGCAGATCGAGTCGGGCGAGTACTTCTTGTCCAAGGAAGCCAAGGACCGTGCACAGAAGGAAGAACTTATGGAGAAGCAGCGCGTGAAGCGCGAGGAAAAGATGAAGGAGCGGGCCAAGGCGTTCGTGCCGCCCGAGGAACTGGAGAGTACCAAAAAGGAAAAGAAAGAGAAGAAAGAGAAGAAGAAGCGGAAGCGCGACTCGGAAGCAGAGGCAGACGCCGATGGTTCCGAAAAGAAGGAGAAGAAAAAGAAGAAGAAGAGCAAGTCCAAGGAGAGCGCCTCGTCGGATGGAGAATCTTAAAATTGTTGCTGATATATATGTCCCCCTTATGCTACTCTTTTTTCCTTCATGTTCTCCGTCAGATATTGATCCTTCACGTTCACTTTCCCGAGATACGGCGCTTAGGCATAGCATGGGCTGGAGTTTTTTTCACTCTTCCAAAAGTTCGGACCCAAAAAATTATATATCCTTTTGCTTCTTTCTAGTGAATTTGCTTTCAACATGTATAACTTGTTTGTAGTGTGACAGTAGCTCCGAACACAAAGAGAGATTTACTTAGTATAATCTCATTACTAGCATGTCCTACAATGTAACTAGCAGTGGCTTGACTAAACTTCGCCATCGTCTTAGCCTACTCCATGTACTCCCTTTTTTACTGGCAGTATGTAATGGACTCTCCCGACTGCCTGACATATAACTTAACCATATCAACCCAAATACATAAATCACCACATTCAGAGTAAGAACAAACACAAACCCAATCGGTAAACAACTCATACATCGACAATGTCTTCAACAAGAAGAGGCAGACAATTATATCTCAACAGAACAAACAATATTGCATAAGAAATCCAAACCAACAACAAGCCCACAACCTCATAGATTGCCCCTTACACTATACACAATCCCCAAGGACACCCCACAAAGACACTCAACAACATCTACCTCCTCAACATCTCCTTCAAAGCAGCCACTTCCGCCTCTCTCCTGGCCAGCTGGAGCCTAAGCTCGTTCCGCTCGTGCTCCATGTCCCTCAAAGCATACTCCAGCTCAGCAATGCGATCACGTCCCTTCTGACGGTACCTCCGGGCAGCCATGGTGTTGCGCCGTCGTTTGATGGCTGTCGTGACATTATCATCGCTAGGGTCCTGTTCGAGGGTGCCAGCTTTTCGCTTAGAACGACGGTTGCTCGACTCTTCAGGGGATAATGTCTCGGCTGGGTATTCCTGGGCAGGTAATGAGTCTGCGGCGTCAGTGTTCGAAGGTAGAGTTTCGTTATTGATTAAGCTGGGGGTCTGTTGCTGAGATCCACTATGCTGGTGGGAGTGTAGGGAGAGGTGGTTATTGCCATGGGTACTAGTAAGAGGATAACCTGGTACCAGTAAGTCATGGTTTTGATCACATTGGTCAAAGAACAAACAAACAAACAAAAAATAAAAGACATACCATTGAACCCGGCCCCCGTATACGATGCATTTAATGGACTGAACAGTCTCGCCAGGGCAGTATCTTCGATTCGACCGAATGGCGCCGTAAGAGAAACAGAAACCGGCGGGTTCGACGATGGCGACAACAGATCCGAGGGAAGCAGGGGATCTGGTCGGCCTTGAGCGGCAACAGGGCGCTGCTCAGATTGGGTCTCTAGCATATCATCGTTCCAGTTAAGTACTGGTGCTGCGAAGTCGGGTACCGGCTCCCAGGGGGGTTCACCAAGGAGGGACTGGTTCCTTCTGCTGCTGTGGTCGGGCGAGAACCATGGAGTGCGAAATGGCCATGATGGACTTGGGTGGTTGTTGTGCGGCCACGAGCTCAAGGTTTAGGGCCTCTCTCTCCTCTACAGGGGAGAGGCTGATGCTTGCGGTTCGATTTTGACACACTGCGTGTAAAGTGGGCTGGTTTTAGCAGCTCACTTGTTGAGATTGTTGGTGTAAGGAAGAAAACTAGCAAATTGGAACAAAAATGCACCTTGTTTTTATATACTTGTGGGTACCCACTTGGTAGACCCTCGTGCTCTGGGGTGTTGTGGACCACTTCTCCCGCTATTGGAGGGTGTCAGTTACTGTCTAGGAGGAAATTACAGCTATGTACCTAGTACAAGCAAGAGGAGTATGCTTTACGATCACTTATTGTGCTTCAATGTGTGGTTTGACTCACGTCTGCGCCGGTGAGCAGGATGTTCTGACTCTACAGCTCAATCTTTCTATATTGTTAACCAACAGGTACCATGTACGAGCTTACTACAAGAATTAAATCATACAAATCCCTTACTATAAGGAGTTGCTGAGCATAATGTGATAGCCAATCCGGGACGGAAGACTCTAGCAACGCTCAGTCGGATACACGGAGTGAACCAAAGATTAAACATTAGGACAGAAGTGGGGATGAAATTAAACAAGAAAATTAAATGATCTAAAATTCCTTCGAAGCTTCGTCCGAGGGCTTCGTCCGAAAGCCTTAACCAATGCACTTCGAACATATATATCCCCACTTACTCTTTTGATGTACATGCGGGCATCCATCGGGGAAAATCATAATGAGTCATTCTGATTAATACGGTGCTTACCCGAGGTATGCATGGAGCAACAGAGGTAAAATTAAACCCTTTATCTATTAAAGGTATACTATAATGTATTGTAGAGATACTTGCACAGAGCTTTTCAACGGTAGAGGGCTCCTATGCTAATCGAATGAGTAAACGCTAACTGCAAGCCCTTCTCCGTACACAAGGTACAACAACCTCACACTAGTGCATAACACCATGATAACATACATTGATGTGGAAGATATCAGATCTACTTCATATGGCTATATGTTGTGTACATAGTACACCAATCCTCCCGGTTTCTCTTCCAGGTCCCTACAGCAAATACTTATATAACTTACATGTCTTCCGACCCATTCCTCTCCTTACCCTGAAGAAACTGCTCCTGCTCTCGTCGGCTCTTCTTTAGATCCAGCCAGATCGCTAAAACAGCAAAACTGGCCACGCTCAGCCCAAATAGAAAGTAGAAAGGCATCGAGGCGTTTCCAGACGGGGTCGCATCGATAATAGCACTCGAGACCAGAGGCCCAATGAACGACGAGGTCTTGCCAACGATACTGAATAAACTAAAGAAGAGGAAGTCGTGGCCTCGGGGTGCGACTTCGGAGATCATGATTTGCGAGTAACTATACCATGGGCAAACGAAAAGGCCGTAATATACTTGGTAGAGCTATTTTTCGCGCAGTTAGTGTCGGACAATACTCCCAGAACGGAGAGGAAGTGTCTGACGTACCCAGAACTCCCAACCATGGTGGAAACCAAATTTCTGTGTCCAGATGCCTATCATGCCCCAGCCGTCGAGTAATATAATTGCGACGGCAATGGTGTTGAACATGGTTTTGGTGCCGAGCTTGAAGCGTTGCTGGATGAACCAGAAACCGTAAATCCCCACTGCCTGTTTTGATGGGTTAACCACGTACGAGAGAAAAGATAGGTTGGTGCACAAACCTGAGCTGCGATTCCAGCGATCAGGAGATAAGTCAATTCTAGAGTGTTATAAGAGACCACACTGTTCTGCAAGGTCGATATCACAGTCACAGTTGTGTTCAATGAGTCGCCCAAGAGGAAATATCCTATAGTTCCGATTAGCAACTCCATAGGCAACCCGATGCACTGGGAAAAGACCAAGATGGAATCCTACCAACAAGATAAAGCAAGCTCTGCTTCAACCTCCACACCTGCTTCGCAGCATAATAAAGCTGCCACAGACCCGCAACGAAGATATTTCTCCCCTGCGGATCCTGACCTGGCCGACGCTTCTCAAGGAAGAACCAAGGCAACGAAACGAGCAGCCACACACCACTCGCAAAGGCAATCAGAACACTCAAGCCCCAATTATTATTTTCCTCACTTGCATTGACACGCACTCCAAACATGATACCCACAATAATCGCAAGGATGACCACCTCGGCACAAGACTGGACATAGAAAGCGATGTTCGCCAACCTACTCCGCTCTATCGTATCGGCCTGGTCGTATTCATCACGCGATATCGCTCCCGCGGTGTAGGCATCGGCTTTTGCTTTCATTTCAGGTGTATTGCGCGCCAAACCCGGGAATGCTGCCGTCCAAAAGGTCAGCGTCGTTTGATAGGCGATTAAGCCAACGATGTATAGTCCCACGCCGACGTGCCATTTGTCTGCCGTGTGGACGCCGAGCCAGCCGAAGCCGATAGCATATGCGATTATTGAAAGGGTGATCAAGATATTGGGTCGCCATGTACCAAAGTCGGCGAAACTGCCAATGACTAGAAAGATGACCACTTGGATGGCGAACGAAATTCCATTGCTGAGAAGTACGATACTATTGATGGAACGCTGTCGTCCTGCGAAATAGAGGGTTCCGCTATCGCCTGCGGCTTGGCTGAGTAGGTTTTGGAATGCAGTTGGGCCGAAGTCTGCAAATAGTCATTTGTTAAATCGAGTCTGCTGTATATCCGACCCGAGCGGATGGGGGGGGGGGGGGGGACCCTACTGAATAGAGATAATCCATTGTTTCCAATATAATAACTGATTTGATGTTTCTCATTTAGCAATATTTTCGTTTCCACGATATGTTATCAACGCACGCATAGTATGCCCATATTTCCCATTTTGTGGTACAGTATCTCACATCAATCTGATCAGGTGCGATTGGCTGTTCCAGATCCTTATCCGGAGTCGATTCCTGAAAAACCTGCTCCGAGGGTTTCCCATCGTCTACGCGAGACTGTTGGGTATGAGATACCTGTGAAGGTGCACTGGAGTCTGTCATGGTGTGAATGTTGAAATTTTGCAGTGCTGAGCATCTTTGCTTCTCAAAACAGACTAGGGCAGCCTCTATATACTAAATGCAAGAGATTTTAGCCCCGCGCCTTACGATTCGATCGATTATGATACAAGATATCCGAGCATATACGACTAAGAGGTATCGAACGAATAGAAGAGAGGGCAGGGAAAGCCGTGTTCATGCATTGGTTCACCAGTGGCTTAGTTTCATGCCGATCTTTTGGCCCTAGCTTCATTCGGGAGATTAGATTGGAGACGATTGCGGCTGGCATGCCGTTCTTGTCAAGAATAAAAGAAGCATTTATTCAAAACAATAAGAATCAAATATCAAACGCAGGACTAAATCGAAAGCAAAAAAGTATATGTGCCAAGAGTAGTAGTAAAGTATACAACTGGGTAATCTTGGGTAACCGTACGGAGTAGTTATGTGGATGTTCTTTTTGTTTTTTGACTACTGCCGAACAAAGAAAGAATCTTCAAGCTAGACTTTATTTATGCTTTAACGTCTTGGCATTATATCTCCACCATCGAGAAGGTCTATCTAAGAACCCGTTCGCTCCTGAGAACAAATATTAACACATTCCACCCCCCCTCTCACAGCTTCGCCTGTCCACTTTCGATCGAAGACCAGCTTCGTTCGTCAAGCTTCTCGTATGTCTTCCCGTTCAGCCAATACAACCTATCACCTTTCCAGTCGCCTCGTGGATCCCATCCCTTCTTGGCCAAGTCACCCTTAGCTTGCTTGAAAGTGACGCCAGTAGCAACTCTATGAGGAGATAAAAAGTACGTTAGCGCATAAACTATTATAAACAACGGGTGGTTCGAGTCTTACTTCTCAGTGAGTCGGACAAGCCGTGGCAGAGCGTACGATGGAACACCCTTCTTCTTCAGCTCACGGTACAAGTTCGACATAAATTCAGACTCCACGGCTGCGGAAGAATCCTCAAGAGTGACTCCCGCAGCTCCGGCTTGTCCATCATACCTACGAGCAGGATGTTAATATATGGCTTGAAATGACCAGCAAAAACGTATCAGACATACCCCTGGAGCTTCACACCGTAGACGACGGCATCATGAACGGAAGGGATTCGGCAAATGTGGTCTCGGACTTCTCCTGCACTGACGTTCTCGCCTTTCCAGCGGAAGGTGTCTCCTACCCGGTCCTGGAACTTGACCCAACCGTCTCCGTCCTGAACCACAAGGTCACCGGTACGTTGGAAGATGTCGCCTTTCTCGAACACATCCCGAACAAGCTTCTTTTCGGTGGCATCTTCGTTGTGGAGATACTCAGTGAGTAGCCCGCGATTTCTGACTCGCCCAATCGCCTCTCCTTCCTCACCAAGCTTCGCTCTGATGCAGAAGCCTGTCTTTGGGTCCCGGTAGGGCATTTCTGTCTCAGTATCATATTTCACGATGAAGACATCGTCTTCAAAAAACCGCCTGATCGGGCCAGAAAATCCAATTTTTCCTGCACCCCATGCTCCGACACCATGATTATCGAATTTGGCCACACCCTCGGTTGATCGGTAGAACTCGCGGATCTCAGGGACCGCAAACCTTTGACGGAAGCGCTCCCAGATTTCCCCACGGAGTCCGTTACCACTCGCCACAATGCAAGAATGATCTTGGTCATAGGGCGAAGGGGGTGTTGACAGAAGGTACCTGCACAACTCGCCAATGTACAAGATACGCGTGGCTCTTGAATCATGGACATCCTTCCAGAACTGCGAAGCCGAGAACTTGCGGCGCAAACACAAGGTGCTCGCGTTCCCAACCGAGTAACACAGACCCGTGAAGAAAGCGGTGCCGTGGAAAAGAGGAAGGGGAGAATATGTGCGCAGTGGGAAATACTTCGATGGATTGTTCGCGTCCGTCGTGAGCGGATTAGATGTCACGAGCGTCATCATGTTTCGAATTGCACATGCTTTGGGTTTCCCCGTAGTTCCAGAAGTGTAGATCAAAGCGCACAAATCGCTGGGCGATCTCTTAGCAGGAATCAAGCCAAGGGGGATGAGCTGTTGCAATTGCGCGGCTGTGATAAGTTCTGTTGTTCCCGCAGAGTCGCCGTCGAAGGATGATATATTCAGCGCAATATGAGGCAAATCAGAGCAGACAAACTGTGATAAATCAGGTGTCGAGATGATAAACTTGGAGCCAGAGACATTGAGGCAGTGAATGAACGTGTCATCTATGCTCGCCTAGATTAGTTTCCATTTGACATGCATAGGTATAGTTCTGGACAATACCTCTCAGGTTCGTATTTATAAGTGCAGCGACACAGCCCAGCTTCGAAAGTGCATAAATCGTCACGACCATTTCTATAGAATTAGTGGTGAAAACACCAACGAAATCTCCTGAAATAATGTTTCGTCCATGGAGAACCGTAGCAAATCGATCCACAACTATGCGAGTGTAAGTTTTACTGCAAGAGCTATGTCCAAGGATCGCTAATAAGACAAGGGGTGTACGTACGGTCCTTTAATTGGCTATATGTCCATGTCTTGTTCTCAAACCAGAGCGCTTCTCTTGAGCCATGCCCATCGACTTCGATGACTCTTTCAAGCATCTTGTAAATCGTGGTTGTGTCGCCCAGCTCCGCAATTCGCTGGCCGAGACGCTTCGTAAAAGCCCGATCATTGTATATCGTCGATATGTCGGTAGAAATGGAAAGTTTGGCATTGAGATAGGCCGCCGCACCCACTGAGAGGGCTGAAGCCATTGCCATTGTTGGCGCGCTAATCTCTGAGAAGAGATCCATTAGGCGGCGGGACTCTGATAAATGTAAATTGTAGGTGTATGTTTGAGATCTTCTGTGGAACCTGTACTGATTGCGTTGGCTAATTCAAAGCAGCGACAAGAGTACTAAACAAAGAAAATGAACTTCGCATTGATCACCGCTTCATGGAAATTGTCAAGCCAGTTATGGCGACTGGGGCTGAAGAGCATGAATATAGCGAATAATAGTTGTGTAGCTTGGACCGATCGGAATTTAGAGACGGGACCTGAAAATTGCCGGCCATGGTGCAGATCGAATGTCTGGAGTCTGGGGGCCTCACAAACGGCAATCAAGGAAATGCTGCCATCCGATAGATCGAGGCTTCAAAACGTCGGTACCGCCACTGGGGAGTAGCGCGGTTCTGTCGCACGGCCTCCACAGATAGTATTCACGGTTGTTCTCCTTCAAGTGCTATCCTCTTTGACATTCAGCCTGTGGAGACTCGAAAGTGACAGCCATACTGTCGATATCAACCTTGGAATGGGGCGGGACAAGACGAAAGCAGGAGCGAAAAACAAACGTGCCTCAGACCTCAATACCATAACACTGTACATACATTATTTGTAGTATGGAATACATAGTGTTAGCATCACAAGCAGCACTCCATACTTCCCAATCTAGCAAGAGATTGAACGACTAAGGTACAGAATACAATATCTATGTTGTAACCCCAATTGATTTCCCCATACTCCGTACTGTGTACTAGAGTTGCTTAGTAGCTTCCCCACAAAAGTAGTCGAAGCCCAATCATGACCTTGCACTGATGGATCCGACCGACAGCCGAGGCCACCCAACCGTACCGTATCTTACGCCTGCGTTACAGCTTGACGGCAAGTCCACTCGGCAGGTCTGGACAATTTCCAGCACCGAGCAACGGCTTCTATGAGACTAATCTTTGAACCAAACTGATCCATTGGCTGTGTCCCAACTTTCGGCTCGGTATTTTGATCCATTCGCCGACGATGTTTTTGTTCCCCCAGACTTAGGAACCGCGGCTGATTATGCTTCTGATTTTTGCCCCAGGTCATTATATTATTGCGACGTGTGCATCATTGCGGGGGAGCTAGTAACTTCTGTCTCCTCCAAAAAGAAGTAATCTTGGAAAAGACACCTGTAGAAGTACTACCGTGATCAACAAGCTTCCAACATGTCTTCCCCTCAACAACGACTATCTTCTATCGCAAACCAGCTTACGAGCCCTGGTGCTGCGTCCGCAAAGTCAAAGCTCTTGGCGAAGAACCCTGACGATGTGGTATGTCTCTTATGCTTCAACATAATACACCTTGCTTGGGGTAGGATCAAAGACTTACTAGGTGTGGAATAGGTGATTACTCTCGCCCTGCGGACTCCTCTCACAAAAGCTAGGAAGGGTGGCTTGAAGGATACCACTATAGATGATCTTCTCATCTCACTGCTGACGGTAGAGTGCTTGTCTGTTCATGTCGAGCTCTTCCATGTCTAACATAACAAATAGGATGTGCGCGAGCGGTCGAAGCTCGATCCTAACCTTGTCGAGGATGTCTGTGTCGGAAATGTCCTTGCCCCTGGCCAAGCTTACATCGCCCGTTCCGCTGTGCTGGCAGCTGGTTTCCCCGTCACCGCCGCAGCATCGGTTGCCAACCGATTCTGTTCTTCTGGATTGCTGGCGATCCAGAACATTGCCAACCAAATCATTGCCGGTTCAATCGATGTTGGTATCGCAGTTGGAGCAGAGAGCATGAGCACCAACCCCGACAACGGTGCTCCAGAGCTATCCGACAAAATCACATCACACCCAGTCGCCTCCCAGAACAAGCAGCCCATGGGTCAGACGTCCGAAAATGTCGCATCTCAATTTGGAATCACTCGCGAAATGCACGACCAGTTCGCTGCCAAGAGCTACCAGAAAGCAGAGCATGCCCAGAAGGCTGGTTGGTTCAATGACGAGATTGTTCCCGTTCACACCAAGGTTAAGGATCCTAAGACTGGAGAAGTGAAGAACATCGTGGTCGATCGTGACGATGGTATTCGTTATGGCACGACTGCCGAATCACTCGGCAAGATCCGTTCAGCTTTCCCCCAGTGGAAGCCCAGTGCTACAACGGGTGGCAATGCTAGTCAAATTACCGACGGTGCCGCAGCACTCGTCCTCATGAAACGATCCCGTGCACAAGAACTGGGCCAGCCAATTCTGGCCAAGTTCGGCGGAGCCACTGTTGCTGGCTTAGAGCCCCGAATCATGGGAATTGGTCCGTCTATCGCCATTCCTAAGATCCTCTCCAAGTTCGGCTTGACTAAGGATGACATTGATATCTTTGAGATCAACGAAGCATTTGCATCCATGGTGAGTAGAGCCAATATCTCTGTCCTCATCGTTCCCTCCCCCCTCCAAGCCGATAAGCAAGACAAGTCATTAACGTATACCTAGGGTACTTACTGTGTTCAAAAACTCGGTCTTGACGAATCCAAGGTGAACCCTCGGGGTGGTGCAATGTAAGCTAAAAGATTAGTGCAAACTCTTTGAACGTTATCGCTAACCGATATAGTGCTTTCGGCCACCCATTGGGATGCACAGGAGCACGACAGGTTGTTACCGCTCTCTCCGAATTACGGCGACAGGGCAAGAAAGTAGCAGTCACCTCCATGTGTGTTGGAACTGTGAGTTATTCCTCTCCTTGTTTCGAACATTCGAAGTTAGCCTTCTACTAATCACCTTTCTTCTAGGGTATGGGCATGGCTGGTATTTTCGTCTCCGAGGCCTGAAGTTAGATATTATTGTTTAGACTGTGAAGGTTGTACAGTCATGATATGTAAATATGTTATACCTAGACAATTCCGAGCATAAGATGGAGTTCATGCTGTTATCTCGCGCTACAGAATAGGCATGTCGATGTGTCTTGTTACTGTAGCCCGGTTTATGTTTCTGGGTAGGGCCAGCCTTTGAACCGGCGTATGAAAGGATGGCTCTGTTCGCGGTGCTATAGTTACTACGTAGCAGCTAGTGTATGTAATATGCGACTAGAATATAAATAGCCTTTTACCGGAGGCATCATAATTTCAACTCGGTTGTGGGAAGACTTGCAGAGACGTGGCAGATAGGAAATCTTAAATCGGCTTCGTGCACGGCAATTAAGAATGCTTGATTCAAATAAACCATGCGTATGGACATTAAAGCTCTACCTGGGCTGATGATACAGATGCAGCTAAGCGATGCCAAAACGACATATATAAATAGACCCGAACTTGAAAAAGAAGGCGGTAGTATCGAGCGGATGCTCCGAAACGCCGTACAAGACATAGCGAATGAAGTCGAAAGAATCATGAATCATGCGATTGGAAAGAAAGGAAACAACTGCTGGTTTGGGTACATGGCGAGGTTCGTAATTAAGTATACGGCATGCTCAAACTAGGTTGAGCGCATCGATATCTAGGTGCAGGCTATACATTTGCCGACCTCTCAGAAGTGACCCTTGAATTCAATATTAAGGGCCTTCAGGCAGGTGATACGCTCATCATCCTTAGTGTAAACATCTGCCTGGACAGTGTATTTGCCCTATCCAACAAGCCATCTATTAGCAATCCATCCTCGCCAGGGTCGAGTATACTTGCTGGCAAACCAGACCCCATCTAAGCATGGGACGATAAGACTTACCGGAGGAATCTGCTTTGGCAAGTCAACCTGCTTGGTCAAGGTCATGTCACCCGGCCCCAGAGGACATTTAAGGTCTACGTTGACGAGCTGTTCGCAGAGGTTGGCAGTCTGCCTGAGAAGAGTAATCAAGCCATATTTGACCTCCAAAAGCACATAAGCACCATCCTCGATCTTTTCATGCAAGGTGCCAGAGGCCGTGATGACAAGTGTTTTGCCACTGTATTCAATTAGCCCTGATGTTCAATATCATACTAAAGAACGCCTGTGTATGCTTTTCGGTAATTGCTGTTCGTTGACGTACGGAAGAGGTGGGTTAGGTGACAAGTCCACCTGTTTAATATCTAGGATATCGTCCACCGGGTCGTCACAATACTGCAGAGGGTTATCCCCTGCGACGGGTTTGCCTTGTTCATGGATGATAGGGGATTGAGATGACTTGAAGAAGTCGAGGCTTCGAGCTGTGGTGGAAACGGGGGCGAGGCAGACGAGAAGCGCAGCGGCAGTTGATAAGAACTTCATGATTGCAAGGATTTGTCAAACAGCTCGGGATCGGACCACGATGAGATGGGAAATTGAATCAAATGATATAAGTGTTACTCAGACCTGTGATGACGGTGGTGGAAGTTGCAAGTATATAGCAAGTACTAGTAAGTTGTACCTCTTCGGAAGGTAAGTTCAGTAGAGATGTAGTGGAAGGGGAGAAGCGGTGTCATGGGACCTCATGACGAATGGCTGGGCACACGTGATACCAGCAGAGGCACAGCAGTCTGATTGGTGGGAATGCCATGCATGGCGCTTGATATTCACGTTTAAATGCATCGTGCTAAACTTTCGAACCAGACATGAGACATCTTGATCTCTGATATGTATCTTGTTGCTCACCATGACGAGAATCGAAGCCTCATGGGTCTGAAGCATGATATCCGTCCGCAACTAAGCTTATGGAGCCCAAACGCCTATCGTGGAGATTGACCCACCTTCACAAGCTTCTCTAGAAATGGGATTGGATGAGATGATTATTCTGCCTATGACCTTAGAATATCTCAGCAATAGCGGAAGGCTGGACCATGAGAGCCATGCTCGTATCGTCCCTACAACTTCATCTCGTCAACATTAGCCAAAAGAAGGCTAGACTTCCTCTGGCGGTGTAGCGATCTCCCCCGCCGCTTTTTCAAAGTACTGGCCCCCATTTGCGCCACGGTTACGTTGATCCTTAGAGGACCAAATAGGCGAAAATTCTGGTTGCGAAACTTACATGTAACAGGTCTCCTTTACGCGTATTCCATACTCAGTCCATTCTAGATCTATACGTTTCTATCCAGGGCACGTCGCATACATCTGTAGGCCGTCGGCAGAGGTTTATCGGAAGATTGGGATGGGCCCAATTCGCTGTCAATTGAGTACCTACGATTTCATTTCCGCTGGATGGATGTTGAAGTGACTAGTCTTCCGTTGAGGGCAAGATGTCGAGCACGCCTGGCGTATTGTCAATTACTGTTTCTACCAGCTCACTGTTTACCGGACACAAAAATCCCACACATTCTATTTACGAGATGTCAAAGACGATTTCTTCCGCAGAATAGTCGTCCTGGCATTCAAAATCGGATGAATGCCATTCTCTGACTTATCAATGGTAGGCATATACGAGTCTATATGAACAACTCTTAAATAAATTGGGTATCATCCCCTTGCACAGTTCCATTATCCCACAACCACATATGACACTTATAACACGATGAGGGCAAACAAAGGTAGAACAAGGTACTCCCTGGATCTATTCCCCAAACAGACGCCGCACCCGTTTAAGCACGCTATCCTTCTCAGGGTCGTATGGGTGATCCTTGCTTGGGATTTCTAGAACGGCAGGAAATGGATCGGCGAAGGAATCAACACTGTGGCGGATGCGCTCTGCAACCTATTCTTCCGTAAGCACGGCGACCAACTATGAAGAGCTTGAACTTTTTTACTGTTGGGGGAAGCACTTCGCTTGCATAACGTACGTGTTGATTGATGAGAACGATAGCAATATCTTTTCTTTCTTGGGTGAAGTTTTGGAACGCTTTCTCAATCGTAGAGGTTTCGGTCTTGGAGTCTACCACGAGGAAATTCCGTTGGGAGTCGGGGGGATCTGTGACATGCTTTGAGAAGCCGGTTAGCTCACCATCGGACTTGTCGGCTGCTATAGCGCTCTTGAAAATACTTACGCCAACACCTGCGAGAAGAAGTCCAGTCACCGAGCTGATATAGGAAATTAGCAAAACTTTGGTTCAGGATAACCCCACAGGCTGTAGATTACTCTTCATCTCCGATGACAGCAAGGAACTGCCGGTCCTGTATAGTGTCAGTCGTCGAATCCGTGCAGATAAGAAGGGAAGTGGAAATGTACCTTGGCTTGGGCCGCCATTATGATAGATATGAGCGGTCGGCGAAGGGAACAGCTCAAAAGCAAGTGGGATCTAAGACAAGGGTGACACTGTCCCCGTGGAGTCTCGACTTCCCGCAGCTTGATCGGGCAGTCGTCATAAAGTGGCCCCGACACAGCTTACCTAAGCACCATTGTATGCACTTTTTCTCGTCGTTGTTGTATGTTTACACGAGTGGGACGGAAGACTTGCTCTCGGCCTCTTATCTTTGTCTTACCATAGGTAAATCTGGTTGCTGATTCCTCTATACCTTTTGGCGCCACTCAAAAGGCTAAAACCTTTCTTGATCTGCAGTTTCTCGCGCTACTATCGTAGCTTCTCTGGCGTCACGATGCCCCGGCTCATACGCCGCCAACCATTGGCAGAGCGTATCAAATCTTATCTAAACCCCTTGGACTTTCTCCTATGGCTGTCGGAAGAGATAGATGCAAATGATTGGGATCAGTTTGAGAAGGACTGGGCGCTGCCTCTGGGTGTGGTCTTGAATGTGGTATTTTTAATCGCAAGAGCCAACACTCAACCCAGTGGCGGGAGAGCCATAGACGATGTTTTCGGCGAAGATGGAGGTACACCTTGGCTCAGCTGGTTTGTAAGTTGTTTTTCGATAGCCATAGATCATCACCACCTATATCTTTGAGGTCCAGGCTCGGTATATAACTTATTTTGGCGCTAATGAACACCATCATCACAGGCTTCGTTCGTCGTCCATCTACTCGTTGGTTTTACCGGGCTCAATGGTTTCTATACATTTTACCGCAAACGACACTATCGCATGTTTGAAGCATCAATTGATCGCGCACCTGCGACACCATCGGCTCACCGTGTACGTGTTGACTCAACTCCAGCCTCACCGCTGCGATACTTTGCAAATGCGATTTCTGGGTCGACACGATCAAGAGCGCACCCCGATGCGCAGCGCGACGTGTGGGAGCTTGCAGTCTGGGACCCTCTACCGATTTGCCTGCGGTTGTTCTGCCTTTTTAGCCCTGGACACGTTTTAGTTTATTGGCTATTCCTGCCTACACAACTATCAGATCCGCGCCCAAGTGTCACCATTGTGACTACAATCGTTTTGACAACGCTGTTGTCAGTACAGATGACATTCCTATCATCCTCCTTTAAGCAACAGGCAAAGGATTCTACCCTGGTACATAAAGAAGTGTTGAAAGAGTACGACACAAAATATGTGCATCCTCGAACTCAGCCTTTAATGAGAGATGTCGGCACCCAGTTTTCCGACGCAGATGTCACCCAATCCGGCTCCAAATCCAAGTCTAACAAAGTGGACACTTATACTCCTACATTCATTGTCCAGCGGGGTTTTAAAACCAGCCCGAACCCCAACTACCTTAAACACGTTGACCCGGATGGTATCTCTTCTGGACGTCAATCACTAGCTGGAACCCCCTCTGGCCCGTCTCAATACCAAGGCCCACTGCAAACACCAAGTCATTTGCGGGACACATCTCCTATTGTTCGAGGTCCGATCTCGTCAATTCGGCAGCCGCAGTTCCGTCAAACCCCTGCCGCCACGGGAGATGGTGGCAGTTTGGGTATTTACTCGCATGCTAATTCCCCGTTGAGGAAATCAAGTTCCACGAACTTTGACCGTCGTCTTCAGAGTACTGGAGATTTCTTTTATAGGGAGCGAGGTGCAAGTCCAATGAAGAAGCCGTCTAGTCCGCTGAAGAGGAGCAATGTTCCTGGTGACGCGAGCCCCATTGCATCAGGTTCAAGACGAAGTCATCTCGACTTACGTCGCCAGACAGGAAGGTTCTAAACAATGCAGATTTATGAGTTGTTCCTAGTGGAAAGGGGGATAACTTCATGATAGGCTGATGCATCACGCATTCCTCGGAATTATTATACCGTTCACCGCATATAGTCTTGTGGACAACATTTAACTAAGCATATGGGTGGGGAGTTTGGGAGTCCTTGATCTTTTCTTCAGCTGTAAGATATATTCCTTTTGCGTTCAAGGGGCACAGTGTCGAACCATATCAACTCGGGAATGTAGGCTGATAACACACGCGGCCAGCCACTGTATTATATGTTGCATGTCGCATTGTTGCGACGTTTGGAAATTAAACTTAAGTCAACCCGCAAATGAGGAAGCCAAAATATGTCCAGTCTTCCCGTTATTTCCTAAAATTCCTACTTGGTTACTTAGGATCCCGCCTGGGGCATGCCAGATAGGCAGGGGCGTCGCTGCTTCCACAGATGTGACCTAAATCGAAAGGAACCGACCAAGCGCGTGTGCAACTGCCATACCAAATATCGTCAGAGTGGGGGCACACATTCCATGCTGAGCGATTCCTGTCTCTTGTTGCATTCCTTGAAGTGGTGAGTTGGATTCCTTAGCATTCCAATCGTATCATTACGCACGTCATCCCTTTACAACTCGAAATCAGCCTGCAGAGCAAATGTTCTCTCGAACTCTCTTTGCAAATGCTCTGTCGTGTTTCAATGAGCCATCAGCTTCATTGTCGCACGACAAACGCCTCAGAAGGCGTAGTAATCACACTACACCCTCACAGACACAAGGAAACCCGCGGTCTTCTAAGAAGGAATGGGTAAGTCGAAGGGCTGAACCTGACCTAAGAGTCGAGACTGTTAGCCAACCTCATCGATCCAAAATGGAGGGACATATTCCTTTACCGAAAGGGCATTTACTCAACCTCCAGCCTCGAGCTCGGAACGGCAGACGTACCAAATTCAGTGACCAAGAAGCGGAAAACGAGCAAAATGGAGCACATCCTCCGGGGTCCGACCAAAAGTCGGCCGGTCCGAAAATTGGATCCCCCGGAACACCACAGACTCTATTGCGAAGGGGCAAGGCTACCAAGCTTCCCATGCCTAGAGCGTTTGCAGATAAAGGTACGGAGCAAAAAAGGGAAACATCCGTCACGCCTCAGACAAAGCAGCAGAATGTCAAAAGGCATGGTCAGATGAAACGGTCCCCTGGTGCGTCGGATCGCGAATCACCAAACTCGACAGACAAAGACCGTGAGCAATATTGGCGGAAAGTTCGAGGGAAGTTCGACCGGGAACCGCCTACAGCATCACGGAGCAAAGATAAACAGAAGGATTATTATCAAGAGGCCTATAGAAAGATTATTTCATTGGCTAGCTCACCCAAACATGAAATCGCCAAACACAAGCAAAAAACTGCAAGTCCAACTACCCGTGGTCAACGAGGTTCTGAACAAGGGGCGAAGTCCAAGACCAAAATAGCGGGTCCTACCATCGGCAATCAAGATGGCCCTGTGTCCCACTCCAAGGAGCATTCTGAAAATCATAACGGATTCCAGTCGAGTAAGGACAAACCGACAAGCCACGAGACCCATGACACGATTCCTCAAAGGTCCCCTGATAAGACAGGTAACACTACCGATTCATCAATTCATTCACACCCGTCCATATCACCAGTGTCAGGCCCTAGTAGCTCAATGACCGAGTGGGAAGATAGATTTGTTGTCAATATGCCTTCAGCCAAAGACCCAAACCCGCCAACAATGAGCGTGGAGCAGATTGTGGAGTTTCAAAAGAGCATTGAGAATGTGCACAAAGAGGGAGAGACGATGCTTGATCCCGATACTCTTCCAAGTCCACGTACCACGACACCCGAAGATAATCCGTATCTGCCAGACCCTGAACGAAAACAGCTTAGCACCCTCGACGGCCAGGACTCACGTTCAAGTCGTTCTGCAGAGGCAGGTGAACAACCGGCAACGTATCAGTCTGGTCATAATCGATATTACTCACCTGATGAGATTGGGAAACAGCGCTTTAGCACTATTTGGGAAGAGTCACCATCGAGAATAAAGCCGAAGGTGTCTGATGCTAATCCGGACGGCTCTTTTTTAGGGTGCAGGGAAATCAAGGGACCGTACGACAAAAATCCCGACGAGATTTTGTTTTTCTCGTCAACCACCGAGCGCCCCAGAGTAGTGGATGTGTCGACACCAATGGCCAAACCAAAAGATTGGAAGAAAATAATGACGCAAACCCACTCAACGACAGCAGCATCGGAGGAAATGACTGCCGCTCAAGAAGAACGGAAGCCAACTTTTCAGAGTTCGAAGCATGCCCAATGCTCCAAGCAGTCACCGAAGACGATGTGTCACGAGACTATATGTCAACGACAGGACAAGGCAGAGACGCCTGCGCATGTCTCGGGGAAAGAGAACACAAACCATGCTGCCCGTGCAACAAGAACACAGGACCAGAGAAAGAGCCATGGGGACGATGTGTTCATTATCACACCCACTATCACACGCACTATGGTGAACACAGTGGAAACGAGAGGTGCTACGCCGAAACGTTCAGGCATACCGCCTCGAATAGCAGGCGAAACCATCAAAGATGTAAGGTCGAAGCCTCAAATGCACCCTTCACCGTCGGGATTACGACGAGCGACCCAAAATTCGTGGGAGAGATCCAACGCAACTTGGCCAACGCCTTCATTTTCAAGAGACACTCCCGTAAAAAACGTGCCGGGGACACCACAAGCTCGAGCAGAACTGGGGCATATGAGCGCGGAAAGGCGTCGGGCCATACGTGGGTACATCCGTATGCCCGTCATGGTAAAGTCACGCACAGAAAATCTCGGTCAACGCATACATAATACCACCCCACCAAAAGCGCCTGCTGCTCCACCGAAGAATGATTATCAAATCCCTGCAAGGAGTATATCGGATTCGTCTCAGTCCATACCCTCCTCGGGCCATGATATCTCCCCCGCCAGTTCGCTCACGAGGGATCAACGATATCCAAAAGCGCCAATGCAGACTGCTAGAATTGTTGAGGTAGCCGAATTAGATGGCCTACAGGTCGACGATCCAAAGGATGAGCGTAAGACAGATCACAAGGAAAACGACAAATCGGGTGGCAAGTACACACACGAAGAACATCTTCGCTCGAAGGTCACTGATTTGCGTGCCGATTTACAGACAAGTGGGGTACAGGCAGACTACCGGGGCTTGTTAAATTCAATTACTATGAGTCTGATCATGGACGTCTTCTTCCTGTCGGCTGCGCAAGCTCAAGGCCTCTTTACACAGATAATAGACAATCGGCATTCAAGGACCGTCCTGTTCAAAATTGCTTTGAACTGTATTCTGAACATGGTTGAACACTGCCTGCATGTTTTCAGGAACCTCCTGCAGGCTTGCTCCATTTACACCACAACAGGAGTTTGGCCTAGACCAAGTGAGAGAGATCTTGCTCGTTTTCTAACTGATCTTTGTCAAGTGGTGATTTATATTGGTGTTCTTGGTTCTATCATGATGCTCCTAGGGCGTGCAGTTGAGTATGTCATTCTCATCGGAAGTTGGATTGTATGGTTTGTAAGACCTCTCGGGTGGTTTTTGGGGGCGCTAGGAAGAGTTCTACAGGGTATGACAAGCTGATACCTTCAGTACTTTTACATTGTTCTTGTACTTTTGTATACTTGAGTGGCGGGTCCTCATTTCATGTATTATTTATTATTCTTATGCTTGAACGTCTTTTCCAGCGACGTCAGTTATCGTTATGAACGGTTGTGTAATACAAGGCATCCTTTTCGGGTATAAAGGCGTGCTATATAGATAGACCAGCCCTCGCATCATCTAATAGTAGGAAGAATGGAAAGGCCGGAAGGCAAGTAACTATCATCATCACATTGATTTTGTTTTGATTTTTTGTCTATATGTCTATTCAAGAGTTGAATAAATAAATTTCGTGAAATATATCAAATGCTTCATGAAGAAACTCCGTATCCCGTGTTGAAAAGGATTACTTTTTTCGTTTCTCATGAACCCAACTCCGTTGTCATCCATAGTGTTGAATTATCGTAAGGTATCGCATCACCCTGTTTTATGTAGCCCTGCTCTGTTTTAAAAGAAGAAGAAAAGGAAGAAAAGAAAAGAAAAGAAAAGAAAAAGCGAGATAGAAAGTGGAGATAAAGATGTGGAGATAAAAAGCGAAAGAGGAGGCGGGGTCATGGTTGACGACCCCTGAGCTTGGGGCTCTAAAGGAGACTTGATTATGATGTTGAATTTGTGATTCTTCTCGCGCGCGATGAGAAATAAAAATAATCGGGTGGGGTATAAGGTTGAATGTTAAAAATCATGTTGAAATTAAATAACGCTCAAAGAAGAAATCGTTGAGAGGTCTTCAATTCGTGTCGCCATAAGCCATTTCGCGCCGTGGGGTGGTTCGACCCCAGGCAGGTATCGTTGAGATATAGATGTTGAATTAAGAAGTCTTAGTAAATCGTTGAAGAGATGCTAGAGAAGTTATAGAGCAGGCATAGCCCGCTGGGGTTGTTCGTGATGTACGTAAATTAGTTTGCGGTAGCCCCGGCCGCTTCGTTCTCCTGAGATTTCGAGTCGGCGTTGTCCGCGGTGACTTCGACGTCGAAATCTCTTACGTTCAAATCCTTGAACAGGTCAAAGAGATCATATGTGTTGTGGAAGTCGTTGTTAACTAGATAGAAGAGATTAGCAAGTGAAATGAAGATGGAATAGCTTTAAGCTTAACTCACCGATGTTAACAAGGTACCAGTTGTCCACAAGTCCTTGAATCAACTTCCTGCTGGGGCTCGTAGCAGCATGACACTTGGCCCAGTCTTCACCTAGACGGTATGCCTCGTCCTTCCAGGCTAGGAAACTGATTGTTTCAACAATGGTAGGCTGGACAACCTCTCTACCCGCGAAGATACCCCAAGTCAAGGCGTTGGGGCTATCGTGGGTGTTGGTCCGCAATTCACCATTCTTTGAAACCGCATGGTATGTAAGATCTTCGTTACTCTCGATGCGTGCAATCAGTTCGTCAAGCAAGTACGGGGGGATCAAGAGTTCGAGGTATGCCTTCTGGTAGACGAAACCATTCTTCGGACCCCATCCATACACAGGGTGGGACGACCTAGCTCCATTGACAGCCGGCTGTGAGTTGATGGTGAGGATACCCCGGTTATTGAGTTCGACTAGGTTAGGCTTGATAGCTTTCGCTTCGGAGCTGATAGGAGTGTCGCTCCAGGGCAACCGACTCAGCTTACCCTCCAGGTATCTAACGAAGAGATGCGAAAGGTCCCGAATGGACTTCGGCTCACCCCACAGTTGAATGTTCTGTTCGTTTGTGCCCTTGAGTCCTATGCCGTAAGAATCAAGCTCACCAAAAGCGGGAGATCGGGAGTCGGTCCAACGGCCGTTCGGAAATTCGTCCCATGTCTGCGTGCGAGCAATGTAAGAAGAGTTCCTGTTCCGCCAGAAGATTGGGCGAACATCCTCTGCCCTACGGTTAAGACCAAGCGACGGCCGCCAGGGCAAGGGTCGCTGGATCGGTGTCTCTTCGGAAGGCATAAGTTTCAGCTGATCAAGGACCAGCTGTGTGGCCTGGGCAAGATTCATCGTATAACTGGCAAAAGTTCATGAGTTTTCTGGTTTTGATATGACAGAGAAATCCAACTTACAAGTGCAAATGGTTAATTCCAGCTGCCAGAAGCCTCCTGCACATGTCTGCGATCAGGACCTTTCCAATCTCCTTGACAGCCGCATCATCATTCTTCACGGGCTCCAGAGTCTCGAGCCAATCTTCGGGAATATGAATCTTTGTCCAGTTTGCTCGTCGGATGAACGCGGAATAGGTTTGGATTGGCATGATACCAGGGATGATAGGCACGTTGATTCCTTTAGCGCGGCACTTCTTTACCCAACTGATGAAAAGATCCGTATCGTAGAACATCTGTGTGATAACAAATGTGGCTCCTGCATCGACCTTCTCCTTCAGGTGATCGATCAAGAGGTCCACATCTGGGTTATCGTCGGCGCCTTCAGGGTAACCTCCGACCCCAATATCAAAATGGTTTCCGTATTTGTCCCGAATGTATTTGACCAGGTCTTTCGCATAACGAAGTCCGCCGTCAGCAGCTTCCCACTTCTCTTTCTCACGAGGCGGATCACCGCGAAGGGCCAAGATATTAGTGCAGCCAGACTTGTAGGCGGCCTGTAGGGCAGCATCAACCTTCTCCGTCGGCATATCTGTACATGTCAAATGCATGCAGGTCTCCAGTCCGTACACCGATTGGGCCACATTAACCATCTCACAAGTCAAGTCTGACAACCGCCCTCCGGCACCCCATGTGATATCAATGAAGGATGGGCCTAATGCGTGCATTCGGTCCATTCTGTCGTAAAGGTTCTGCACACCTTGCGCTGTTTTGGGGGGGAAGAACTCAAATGAGATGCCGACTCTTCCAGCGGCCTCATTTTGGGCAAGCTTTTCCTTGATATGCATTGTGTGTAGTTAGACTATATAATAGCACCGGAATTAGTGAATCCGTTTGGAATGGTAATTGTAGTACAACGACAATTTGGCTGGAGGGTCCAAATAGTTAAACTTACAGGGAAAATGGCTTTTTCTCAACAAGAATTGGGGCAAATTGTCCAGGTTAAACAGCTCTCCTAACCACTGATAAACCGTTCCTGGTCTTCTTCTCGGTCACCGGGCCTGCCAGCGAACACGGTGTTAATATACTGAATGGGAATATGCCAACAAACAAACGAAGAAGAATTGAAAGAACGAAAAACTGCTGCAGGGCCAGGTCTCAGAAGGAAGAAAAGCCCAGGGGAGGGGGGAAAAAACCGGCCTTACGTTAAAGCAAGGGGAAGGTGAGATAACCTATCGTAAAGAAGGCCGGACTTCGGAGGTCGTCCTGTGGCACGTGTCCCACTCCCAATCGGTCAGTTACAGACCCTCAGCAGAGCCGGAGGGTTATTTAGTGCCCAGAATATGAGATGCAAGACTATATAGGGACACCAGTTCACCCCAAGATGTTTAAACCAGGCAGATTGGGCGGTAAAGCAAAGGAGGAGGAACTGGGGGGAAGAAAGAGAGAGGGAGAGCTAAGACGATACGACGGTCCGATCCACGGGCCTCCTCCCAGACCCCTCTTTCCTGCCATTGGCCTAAGGCCTCAGCCCGCCTTGCCCCTCCTTGGGAAATTGCCTAAAAGAAAATCATAAAAAAAAAAAAAAGACCCATCGATCGTTGCTGATAACCGTCTTTTTTCCCAAAACAAGTCTCACCAACGAATCTCACTACTCCAGACTATTTCTCTTGTTTAACCAATTGAGGCTCCCAAATTATTAGCCTTGTTCCACTGAACCCTGAAACCTTCTATCAACACAGAAGTCGTCGCAAGGAAGAAATACAATAATGTCCGCCGCTACCATTCCTGCTCCTGCCGCTGAGCAAGACTACAAGGAGACTTTGCTTCCCTTGTTGATGAAGAATAATGTCCTGTCTTTTGGCTCCTTTATCCTTAAGTCCGGCCGTGAATCTCCGTACTTCTTCACATCTTCTCTCCTCCACACTGCGCCTTTGCTCCGTGCCACCTCGGCTGCCTATGCCAGTGTCCTGTCTGCCCCGCCATTCGTAACTGTTGCGGCCGACGGTACTACCACACCCAACTTCGACATTATCTTTGGTCCAGCTTATAAGGGTATTCCGGTGTGCGCTTCCGTTCTGAATGAATTAGCAGTCCGAGACTCTCTCTCCGCGTCTGCTAAGGGAACCTGGGACAATGTCAGCTATTCCTTCAACCGTAAGGAGGCCAAGGACCACGGCGAAGGAGGAAACATTGTCGGTGCTCCTCTGAAAGGAAAGCGTGTGGTCATTGTGGACGATGTTATTACCGCCGGAACCGCCATCCGTGAGGCCGTGAGCATCATTCAGAAGGAAGGCGGTATTGTTACCGGCATTGTTGTCCTACTCGATCGCGAGGAAAGAGTCAGCGACGCTGAGCCCAAGAGCGCTATCGGCGTTGCACAGAGAGACCTTGGTGGAAACATCCCCATTCGTGCAGTGATTGGTCTTCACGACTTGATCGAGAAGCTGGGCGATAAGATCGGGGAGTCCGAGATCCAGCGGTTGAAGGACTACAGGGCTCGCTATGGAGCCGAATAGATCCGGTGCTTTAGCATTATAGGCAAAAAATAGACGACGAAATGATTATATTTTACTGTAAATATGCTTCCTTGGCGCTCATTCCTTCCCCGTTGTCGGGTGTATTGAAAATCGGGTGAAGAGACATTTATTGCGTTCTTTTTTTGGATTATCTCTATTATTTATAGATCCAATAGTGTCAATTTTAATTTGACATGGCTTATGTGGCATGTCTATGCATGTATGATGGCATTCGCAAGTTGAAATAACTCAATATGGAACAAGCTGGTATGTACATCGTTGTTGTATATATCTTGGCGAACATTACTATCTGAGCAACTATTCGGCTTTACTCTATAGGGCAAGTATAAATCTATAATAGTCGAGTCTATTATCTGTACGTCTACGAAGACAAGATCTATTACTAGGAGAAATTTAAAAGAGATATATAGAATTTATAGACAACGTACTTGAATAGCACATGTTCAGGTTTCAGTTCAATGTCTGCACACGCATGTACTGTTGCTGTAGAACAACAGCCCTATATCAGAATAGATAGATATATAAATGTATGACCCTTCAATAATTTTTCGTATGAGATTTCTGCGGAATATACTATAGAATATTGATTGGAATGCATCTGTTAGGATGTCCCAATCACCTACCGTTGCTTCTACTTACCCGTTATCGTTGCTACTAAACCCATCCAAGCAGGATTCAATAGGGACATCTATACTTCAATAAGCACATATTCTCCCATTAATTAGCCACTCTACACCTTAATATCTCCTTTGGCAAGCCTAATATCAAGATGCACGGTCATAGCTATCTGAACGATCTCGAATAGCTATTTTCGCGGTTTTCTCTATTCAGAGCTGACCCTCTCCTGCAGGCTATTATGGCATTCACCACTTTCAAGGAGCCACGACCACTCGGACACCGACAATGTCCGAAGGTTTTCGTATAAGATAGTCATCTAAAGGGAGGTTCTGTGTAATTTATGCGGAAAGTAAACATACGCAACAAAGGCTTCACCGAGACTTACTGTCCAGCCTGCAAATAAAACTTCGACTTAACAACGAGCCCTGTACAAGGAGGAGGTAAGGCGCCCTTGTTAGGTTAACTTGCATCTCCTACACCGAGTGTAGAGCCCACCACCACAGGGTCTAAGCTTGCAAGGAACCCGTCTCGCAGAAACAAGTTTTGACACTTAAGCTTCAACGTAAATTGACGGGCCTTTGTTTTGAGAATGCTGCGCACGAGTTGATTACATGCAGACACGGATAGAGCTCCGTGTAGCGGATATTTGTAGCATATAAACAGCTCAACCATCCCTGATCCATACAAGCAAGGAAGTATAGCGACAATTGGTGTCACGACAGTCACAGCATGTTTGGTATCATCCTGAATGTCTGCTCAGAAAGGCATGTCTGTGGTGAGCTGAAGGTCAACGAGGGATTGCACTCCCGCCCTGCATGGAAAATTGAGAAAGGCAGACCAGCAAGGCAAGTGGTAGAGAGTCGGTGAACGATAAGAGAGAGAAGCTGTCACTAGCTTCTGGGTTCATGGATACAGGAAGTGGATCCGATGGCGAACGTTCGGGCTCGGTCAGCGCGCTAATATCTGCTATCACAAAAGTTTCACGGGTAAGCTGCAGCGTCAAGGAGCTAAGCGCCTCTCATAAGGGGTTGCAAGAATTGACATGTATTGCTCACGGCCTCGCTGGGTAGAACGAGTCAATTTCGCCAAGGCATGCAATATCGATGTAAATGATATGTAGCCTGACTCCACCGTCGCTTACCATGTGCCTATAGGATTTACTGGCACCTGCACGATGGATAAGCTAGTCATTTTTGGAAGATTAAAAAGTGGGACCGAAGGGAGGGGACAAGGCGTGCATTTCAAACGTAATATTTGCAATGGTTTGGAGAGAGGTTCGGTTTACAACGCACCGGTAACGCACAGGAGGCTCGGTGAATCTTACCTCCCTGTTTAGTGGCATGCGTATGTGTCAGCTCAAGGCAGAAGTTTTGCCTGTTTGAGGCCAGAGGTCAACTGAGGTGGTCACACCGCATTGGTCAGAATCGTTCCTTATTTATCATACTTCTGATATCATACTGAAACTCGCTTGCGACAAGCAACGGAGTATTGGAAGGACAGGGAATGGCTCAATGTTGGGTGTTACCGCTTCTTCGTCGCCATCACTTTTACCTCAACAGCTGTGTTATGTGTTGATTGCTGTGCCACAATACGAGGCGAGGCAAGCCCCAAATCTCGAACTGCGCCATCTTGATAGGCTCAGATAAGAGTAGACGTAGTCAAACCCCCATTGATAGACAATGCATGAACGGCGGCATCTGCTGGAAAGTTCCGGGGCGAGTATCCGTACTAAGTTCGAACTACTTCGAATAATTGTAACACATCAAATCACAAAGGTTTGTTCGCCTATCTAGGTAGCATACAGTTGATAAGATGTAGAATGACATCGGTATTTCCGTAGAAGGTCAGGTTTGATAATCACGAGTGAGCTGTTATCATCTGCCGTTCACAATCAGCCAGATGGATCGGTTTCCCGATTGGGTGCCATGGTAAGGACATTTTCCAAATGCTTGTACATTATGTGTCTATACGCACAGCTAGAAGGGTCTGAAGGCCGAGCACGGACTATATAGGGTGGACCAAGATGATGTGTTGTTAATCATGTTCATGCTGGAGCTCTTTGGGACAGGTTACCAAGATCCTGGACAACCGAGAAATCTAGGTACCTATTCTCTAAGGTTACCCTAGTTACTACTAGTTCCTTAGTAATGATCTAGGACCGACAGGCGGTCTGTGATTGACCCACAACTCTCGAGATCCGATGCGACGGTGAGTGGCTCATCTCTCCACCCCACTACTAGTACTATACTACTACTGTGTACTACTAGTACTCGGGACTCGGGAGGTTATCAATGATCGGATCTCCCCCCACACAAGCACTAGTAAGGATCTCGTAAGAAGTACAATAGTATGTGTGTTTGGTATTAGTTTAATAATCGAGGATAAGAATTTGTCTGAGATAGTATAACAAGCCGGACCCCAGTACAGAATGATTGCAACTACCACGGCGCACGGGGTCCTTCTCTGCAAGCTTATCCGGTGGGTACAGCTAGTAGTTTATGCATATTATATGTCATCCTATGTGACAGTTGTCCCGACACTTAGTATTGAGGTCTGTAAGTACAATACTACACGCGGACAGACTAACCAGGATAGTTCCTTCATCCGTCTCGACTCCTTCAGCAAGGGATAAATCCACACCCAACAGACTGGGTAATGGTTTCAAACCGCACTGTCGTTTTCATTCGGAAATATTGTCAGATTTTTGTGTTCATCACGATCGGAGGTTTGCGACAATAACTGACCTATTGGAAGTTAATAGTCGAGTTTATTGCGACTAGATGCTTATAAAATACTACCATGATATAGTACTATTCTGACATTTACCAGGTATTCATAATATAAAGAAACTTGAATTGTAAAATCAGGCCAGAAATCAATTCCGATGAAGAATAGAACAAATGTCAACTAGAACTTAAGTCGGAATACTATGATCTGATGAGCCCTTTGTATCAAAACAACTTATTATCGTCGTAAACTTAGTTCGTTGCCTCATAAGTTAGGCGACTTCATCTCCTTGCATCCGATGGAGCGCTGTAAAGTGAACCGAGATGTTCAGCCTCAGCATCTTGTCGAGCAGCGATCGATTGCAAAATATTATTTAATCATATTAATCCCGGATATAAAGTTGTGCTATCCTGAAGCTATCAAAGCAAGGAGGCGTACAAAGAAAAGTTAATCGAATTTTGTTCTTCTAACACTCTACAGCCGTGGTATGAATGCGTATGCATGCACGTAATCCATCATTTTGCTATGGTCTGTAGTAGTGGGTATGTTGGGTATTTTACAATACCGTCATTTAGTGTTCGGCAGCCGGCGGCGGACAAAGGTTTAGTTCGCCTCAACCACAGAGTACTCAACTCAACGGTCTGGAATTACCTTTGCTATCATGTATGGAGCGATAAGTATAGTGTGATTTCATCGTTCAGCCTCGTACTCAAATCAAACTAGGATTGATAGGATGGCCAAACAAGTTACAAACAAGTTACAAGTGTGCTGCACGATGGTTGAGCCGAAGAGCGCACGATATGAGAGATCATAACGCAATTGCCATAAAGGGATTACAAAGATAAGTAAACCGTCATAAGCCCGATTATTCCGGAGGGAAAAAAAAACAAAAATTGCGACATCGTGTCGCGTCCTCGGTTCCACATGGCTTTATCAATGCTAGTAATATGAATTCGGATTTCGCTATGATATTCATTGTTATCAGACTCGGTTGCTGTTCTTATTGAAAATGAAAGATCCAATAGCAATTGTTGGCACTAGATTCATCACTCTGTTACTAGTATTAATGCTCAAAGCAGGTTAAGTTGCTGCAGAATTATCTTCAACTTAATATAGTGGCTGTTATGGATCTATCTAAATAATGTCTATTATAATTAGGGTGTCCTTACCAGTAAACCGTTGCGCAAACAAGTTTCTAATACTAAAGATATCAACATGCAATGCGATAAGGGAGTTACGATCTTTTTAGTTTTAATTTTCTATCTTTCTATCTTTCAAGTCTCTCTGTTTTGGTTTGAGGTATCTTCTCATTTTATTTCTTTTTCTCTTTCGGAGAGTACCTCGTGGGAGTATCTTTATTATATCGCCGCGTAGAACTTAGGACTCTACAATTCAACGTTCACAAATACAACCACCATCTTTGCTGCAGCTTCACGCAAAGATGATACCACCAACAAAAAAAAAAATGAAAAAGAAAGAAAACAAAAATTAAATAAATGAAAATGAAAATGAAAATAATAAGGACTCGTTAGAAGCCAGATTGATTACTCTTCCTGGCTTTGCACATTGTATTCTGATTTATGGTAGTCAGCTAAGATGTGGGTTGTGCATACAACCTCACGTCCGAATCTATGTGTTACCAAGAGGTAGACTGGGCCCTGAGCGGCATATGCTATCAATCGCACTATTTGAATTATGCATAGAATCTTGCATGATCCATTCAATTTGGACAAAGGCAGAGTGTCGGTAAGCATTATATCTCAGGTAGTTTAGAATTCCAAAGGAAGACACCATTAAACGTGACCCTTTTGATATATCAGATAGGTGGAAAAGACCTGGTTAGGATCGACCTTGACCCCATGCCACTAGTGGCAATCGACCAAAATGACAAGGGATTAACCCGGACCCACTGGATCCACTCATACTGTAAATAGTATCGCGTTAGAGGTACAGTAGGACGTACGTGATGCGCAGTATGTACAGTAATTGCATAGTATGGCCTTCCTCGGCACAGCCGTTCGCCCCTCCAAAACTTCCCTTGAGGGTAATGGCTTTACTGAGTTACTACTCTCGGTCAGCGAATGATTGAGTTCAGAGCGAACACGGATACTATGTGTGGCTGATCTTGGAAGGGAGGCCTCAATCTCCACTGCATACGCACAAGTGTCTCCATATGCCTGTGTACCTGTCTCGCGGGCCGGCGAACTACATGTCTGGCTTTTATCTTATTTTATTTTATTTTATTTATTTTATTTTTTTAATCTTGTATTTCCTTTTTAGCTTTGTCTGAGCTGGAGCATCGTGAGTTGGCTGTGAAAGACTATCGGTTGATTTCCTTGTTCGAGCTGGTATCAGCTCCTTCGTTGACCCCATCTGCCTATCTGTATAACAGAGTTAATGTTGCTCGGTCCTAATCTTTCACTCTGACTCTATCCTGCAAGACTTCGGACAAAAGCCTTCGCATATATTCTTTTCGTTTTCCTTTTCCTTTTCCTTTTATTTCCCCTTTCCCCCTTCTGCTCTCTTTTTCATTGCTACTTCACTGCCGCCACTGATTTCCCTCCGGCCTCTTCCTTTCCCTCCCTGGCGTTCTATTACCTATCAGAACCCTCCCTAGCAATCTTCCTTCAGGGTGTCAAGACGCATAAAGAAGGAAGAGAGAAGCGGCATTTCATTTGGAAGAGGTTTGTCACTCAGTATCGCTCCTCAACTTACTCTTATTAATCACCTTTCGTCGTAGCTTTTGTCAGTCTTCTCTAAGCACATGCCGGCTGTTTGAAGAAGTGGTTGGTGATCGGTTCAACTTAGTGGCCGTTGGCAATGAAGTGGGGATTCACTGGCTCGTTGCTTGCGTTGCTCGCAGCAACAGCTGCAGGCTGGCCCTATGATGAGTCCCTGGCCGATTATAACTTGAATGTGAACAAGGATACTACCAATCCGGCAGAATATACTCACGCAGAATGGAAGGGTCATAAGTATCATCCCTCTCCAAAAAGCTGGCGTTTCCCTTTCTACACCCTGTTCATTGACCGGTTTGTCAACGGCGATCCCACTAACGATAACATCAACGGGTCACTTTTTGAGCATGATCTTAACTCAAATCAAATGCGTCACGGCGGTGATGCAGCTGGCTTGGTCGATACACTAGACTATCTACAAGGAATGGGCATAAAGGTTCGTGACATTTCTTCCGTGTTGTTTCTTGCTATTGGTGTATACAGCATCTGGCTGACTGACTTTCTGCAGGGGATCTATTTGGCTGGTACTATCTTGATGAATCAGCCATGGGGTTCAGATGGCTACTCAATTTTGGATACTACTCTGCTTGATCAACACTATGGTACAATTCAAACCTGGAGAGACGCGATCACCGAGATTCATAAGCGGGGCATGTATGTCCTCTTTGACAATACTATCGCAACGTAAGACGCTACCCTCACCTGAGTTGCTATATACCATCACTGACATGAAACCAGCATGGGCGATTTGATTGGTTTTGAAGGTTACTTAAATACTACCACCCCTTTCTCAGTGAAGGAGCACAAAGCATTGTGGAAATCTGAGCGTCAGTATGTCGACTTCCGTTTTGACAATGAGTACAACAACACTTGCGAATATCCTCGATTCTGGAATGAGACTGGTTACCCAGTCGATAAGGATGTCACAGATGAGCTGGTCGGATGCTATAACAGTGATTTCGACCAGTACGGTGACAGGGAAGCCTTCGGTGTCTATCCAGATTGGGAGCGTCAGTTGGCCAAATTCGCTTCAGTTCAGGATCGTCTACGTGAATGGCACCCTAGCGTTAAAGAGAGACTTATCCGGCACTCTTGTATGATTATAAAGGCCCTTGATATTGATGGCTTCCGCTACGATAAAGCGACACAGGCCACAGTGGATGCTCTGGGTGACATGTCCCATGCTTATAGAGAGTGTGCTCGCAGTGTCGGCAAGGATAACTTCTTCATTCCTGGAGAAATCACTGGTGGAAATAACTTTGGTTCTATCTACCTCGGGCGTGGAAGACAGCCCAACCAATACCCAGACTCCTCCCTGGCTTCGATGAACCTGACAAACACATCCGATCATCAGTATTTCTTACGTGATCACGGTCTGCAAGCACTAGATTCAGCTGCTTTCCATTATTCGGTGTACCGTACCCTCACTCGATTTCTAGGTATGGATGGCAACCTAGCTGCGGGCTACGACACACCGTTGGACTGGACAGATTCTTGGAATATTATGGTTCTGAGCAACGATATGATCAATGCTAACACTGGCAAATTCGATCCCCGGCATATGTATGGTACTACGAACCAGGATGTTTTCCGTTGGCCTGCCATTGAGCTTGGAGTCGAGAGACAGCTTTTGGGTCATTTCATCACAACGCTGCATCTTCCCGGTATCCCAATTTTACTGTGGGGAGAAGAGCAAGCCTTCTACATTCTAGACTCCACTGCGGATAACTATATCTATGGTCGTCAAGCAATGTCTCCCTCCACCGCATGGAAAACACACGGATGCTACTCTCTTGGTTCGTCGCAATACTACAATTGGCCTATTAGCGCAGGTAGGGAAGGATGCCACGATGAAACTGTCGCTTATGATCACCGGGATCCCTCTCATCCTCTCCACAATATCATCAAACATATGTTTCAAATGCGACAGGACTTCCCTGTACTGAATGATGGATACTCAGTTGTCAAGTTGTCCAAACAGACTCATGAGATTCAATATCCTGGTTCGAATGGCACGGCAACGGAGGTCGGAGTCTGGTCAGTTCTGCGTGATCTTGTCTCGAACATTCAAGACTTTGGTGACAGCGGCAACAACGAGCCCGTATGGCTGGTCTATCAAAACGACAATAAGACCGTGGAATACAGCTTTGACTGTGGGAGCAACGATTCGGCCTTGATTTCTCCATTTACCACGGGAACTACTGTTGTCAATCTCTTTTACCCACACGATGAACATGAGCTGAAAGATGGCCCGAAATCACTCCATCTGAACGGCACCAATGCAACAAATGGTTGTCTGGACAGTTTGAAGATGAAGCCATTCGAGTTCAGGGCTTACGTCCCAAAGGCTAACTTTGTTAAACCTCGTCCTATGATCACCCAGTTTGAGCCAGGTCACGATGTGCCGCAGCTGTCTAAAGTCGGGCCTGACGAATCAGAAGACATCGACGTTAGCATTTACTTTTCTACCAAAATGGATTGCGATGAAGTTACGAAATCTATTTCATTCGAATCCAGTACTGAAGCTGGCAAGACGCCTTCTATCAGTAACAGTAGTGTCAGCTGCAAAGACGCCAAGGGTGATGATCCGAAGTGGACTGGGCAAATCCCCAATGCCTGGGTCTGGACAGCGAAGCTAACTGGCGTTTACAACGGTATCCATCGCTTAACCGTCAAAAATGCCACTAGCTCCGATGGCCATAGTTCTACCCAGGCAACTGATCACTTCTTGATCCGAGTGGGCCAAAGGGATAATCCATTGGTGTTCACCTCGGCGAACTACTCGACTTCTTTGTTAAACCAATATGACAATGGCACGCTCTATGTCCAACATCGTGCAGCAGGCGCAAATAAATACCGCTATTCAACAAACTTTGGCTCCTCTTTCTCTGACTGGAAAGACTATCACGGAGGAAACGATACCATTGAAGAATTGCCCTGGAGTGGAACGGACAAACAAAAGTGGCAAGGGAAGCATGTGCGAGTTGAATACTGGAATAAGTTAACTGGCAGCAGTGACTACGCCCAGGAAGGCGACTCTGGATATGACCGCCCCCGACGCTTTCCCCATCTTTTCTTCAACGGGCCATTCAACCAATATGGGTATGATGCCGGCTTAGACAACGTTGTGAGGCAAGACAGTGATGGTCTTTGGAAATTCAGATTCATGGCAGAGTTCCCAGCACAAGGGCAGTTCAATGTTTGGGGAATGAACCCAGACGGTCAACCAGACCAGAGCTATGTGTTCGGTGATATAGACGATGATGGGGTTCTGGACCGTATGCCTCCTTCTTCACTTAGCTCCACGATAATAAACGTCACGGATATTCCTCCTTCCCCATACTTGGCGTGGAATCTTGGTGTTGACGACGGAACTATGCGTGTTCATCTCCTACCAACGGGTTCAAGAACTATCCAGATGGTTGTGTACTTCCTCCTCTGGTTTGTTCCCCTTGTCACAGCCATCGCTTGTGTCTATGCCTTCGTGAAATCCTTCTACCAAGTTAAATTCAACCAAGTGGGAGTCAGCGAAAAGAAATCCATTCTGCCATTGGCATTCCAAAGGAAACTGAACCCAGAAGGAAGTGGGGGATCAGTCAACCCTTTCATGCGCCTTGCGAATAAATCCGGGTTCTTGCAGAGTACGCCTGCTTTTGGAGCAGTAGCTTCACGAAGGCGGACGACCTTAATTGCCACCATGGAATATGATATTGAGGATTGGGCCATCAAGATTAAAATTGGTGGTCTAGGTGTTATGGCTCAGCTAATGGGCAAACACCTTGGGCAGCAGGATCTAATCTGGGTTGTTCCATGCGTAGGCGGAGTTGACTACCCTGTAGATCAGCCAGCTGAGCCTATGTTTGTGACAGTGCTCGGAAATTCCTACGAGGTCAAGGTGCAGTATCACGTCCTGAATAACATTAAATATGTCCTTTTAGATGCTCCTGTTTTTCGTCAACAGACCAAGTCTGAGCCTTATCCCGCCCGAATGGACGATTTGGACAGCGCGATCTACTATTCCGCTTGGAACCAGTGCATTGCACAAGCAATCAGACGTTTCCCTATCGATCTTTATCACATCAACGACTATCATGGATCCATTGCCCCACTTTATCTCCTGCCCCAAACCATCCCTGTATGTCTGTCGCTCCACAATGCCGAGTTCCAGGGACTGTGGCCCATGCGCACCCAGAAGGAGAGGGATGAAGTCTGTTCTGTTTTCAACATTGATCTTGACACTGCAAAGCGCTACGTCCAGTTTGGCGAAGTCTTCAATATGCTTCATGCTGGAGCAAGCTACCTCCGCGTGCATCAACAAGGGTTTGGTGCAGTGGGTGTTTCTCGGAAGTATGGTAAACGCTCTTATGCCCGGTACCCTATCTTTTGGGGTCTGAAGAAGGTTGGAAACCTACCGAACCCCGACCCTTCGGACACTGGCGAATGGAATAAGGAGTTACCAAAGGATAGCGAGATTCAGGTTGATCCGAACTACGAGGCTAGCAGAGGTGAACTTAAGCGTCAAGCGCAGGAATGGGCGGGCCTGGATCAGAATCCTGATGCCGACCTATTGGTGTTTGTCGGAAGATGGTCTATGCAGAAGGGCGTGGACCTTATCGCTGATGTGATGCCTGCCGTCCTGGAAGCACGCCCCAATGTCCAGCTTATCTGTGTTGGTCCGGTCATTGATCTTTATGGTAAATTTGCTGCGCTTAAGCTCGATCATATGATGAGGTTGTATCCTGGGCGTGTCTTCTCAAAGCCTGAGTTTACAGCACTTCCAGCATATATCTTCTCTGGCGCTGAATTCGCACTGATTCCATCTCGTGATGAACCTTTTGGTCTTGTCGCTGTTGAATTTGGTCGGAAAGGCGCCCTTGGTATTGGTGCTCGTGTTGGTGGTCTTGGCCAGATGCCTGGTTGGTGGTATAATATTGAGTCTACAACAACTTCCCACCTCTTGCATCAATTCAAGCTTGCAATTGGAAGCGCGCTTAACTCAAAGCCCCAAGTTCGTGCAAAGATGCGTGCACGCTCTGCAAAGCAACGTTTTCCTGTTGCTCAATGGGTGGAAGATTTAGAAATCTTGCAGACCACTGCTATGAGGATTCACAGCAACCGACAGGCAAAATCGAACAGTGGGCTTCTCTCGCCTTCTGGTTACAATACTCCAAGTGGAATAACAACGCCGAATGGAATGATGACGCCTACAATTGCATCCACTGGTACCTCGACCCCAACGGGGATGCAGACACCTCCAATCGCACACTCACGAGAAGGCAGCTACACCAATCTCAGCGTCAATCGCGACAGTGCATACGGGCCTCAACAGCGCAACACAATTGTGTACAGTCGTGACCCAAGCCCTGGAGGTAACAACGAACCTAGATTAAGCCTTGGTCGGCAATTGTCACTTGGATTCCGGGCTGGACCAGGACATATTAATCTCCGTGGTCGTCGGCTTAAAAGAAGAAGCCAGATGAGCAACGAGGAGAGTGGCACAGCGACCGAGGAAAGCAGTGATGATGATTATTTCCGCGGAGACGAAGAAGTTACGATTACGAGGGAGCAAGCAGATGAAGGGCGTCATCTACGCAATGCTCCGAGGTCATTTGCATCTCCTACAAGCTCTTACTTTGAAGAAGGCATAATATCCGGAAGGCCACCATGGGCTCAGCCTGGGAATCGACTCAGTAGTGCATCCGTTCTTTCTGTTGATTCTGTTGTCGGCGAAAAGAAAGACTATAAGTTGCAGAAAGTTGATCCATTCTTCACAGACGGTACTGGCGAATACTATCGAGTGTTTGATCAGAGACTCGAGAAGCTCAACGGATCAAACTCCGAATCTCAGCTTTGTATAGAGGAGTATCTAATGAAGAGCGAAAAGAAGTGGTTCGACAAGTTCAGAGACGCAAGATTGGGGCGCAACCAATCTCCCGCTTCTTCGATTTTCCAAACCAAGGGCGAAAATAACACACCTATGAGCTCAATCTCCCACGAGGATCTGGGTTCAAATGAAAGTGGCAGCGATCCACGCGCAGAAAAGGATGAGTTCCTTCTGGGACGAGACTATGTTCCTCCCTCGGGCTTGAAGAAATGGATGCAAATTCGAATCTTTGGCTGGCCTATATATTCGTTTTTCCTAGGTCTCGGTCAGATCATTGCAGCAAACTCATACCAGATTACCTTGCTTGCCGGTGAAAACGGCCAGACAGCTGAGAAGCTCTATGGTATTGCGACAGTATACCTTGTCACTTCCATTATATGGTGGTTTTTCTTCCGCTTCTTCAAGTCGGTTTTCGTCCTTTCCATACCTTGGTTTTTATACGGCGCATCGTTTGTCATCATTGGATTAGCACACTTTGAATCTAATGGCTTCGCTCGTGGATGGATCCAGAATGTGGGAAGCGGTGTATATGCCGCTGCTTCTTCTAGTGGATCACTGTTCTTTGCTCTCAATTTTGGCGATGAAAGCGGTGTTCAGGTTAAAGACTGGGTTTTCCGCGCATGTCTCATCCAAGGAACTCAGCAAGCATATGTTATTGGATTGTGGTACTGGGGAACAACAATCTCTAGCGCTGTCGCTAACGGGGTTACCAATGTCAACGGCGGCATCGTCAACTCCTGGAAGATGACGTACGTTTCACCCTTATCATTATGATTATAATTGCTAACAGCCTCTTCCAGAGCAATCTGCATGCCAATCGCTGCATTCCTCTGGGCCATTGGTCTGATAATCTTCTTCGGCCTGCCAAATTACTACCGCCAGTCACCTGGAAAAGTCCCATCATTCTACAAGTCTGTCTTCCGACGCAAGATCGTTCTGTGGAACTTCGTGGTAGTCATTTTGCAAAACTTCTTCCTCAGCGCACCTTATGGGCGGAACTGGGCCTGTAAGTACACCAGCCCTATACTCCCCGAGAAACCACTAACTTATCGTGCCCCATACAGTCCTTTGGAGCTCAAATCATGCCGAAGCCTGGCAAGTCGGCATCCTCGTCATCGTCTTCTTCGGTGTCATCTGGGTAGCAGTGTTAACCCTGTTTGGGTACCTCTCCAAGCGCCATAGCTGGATTCTACCTGTATTCGCATGCGGCCTGGGGGCTCCACGTTGGGCCCAGATATGGTGGGGTGTCTCCGGAATGGGTCTCTTCCTTCCCTGGGCTGGCAGCTCTGTTAGCGGAGCACTCGCATCACGAAGTCTATGGCTCTGGCTCGGTATCCTTGATGCCCTACAGGGTCTCGGCTTCGGTATGATTCTTCTTCAGACTCTCACACGAGTACACATCGCCTTCACCCTGCTTGCATCTCAAGTGCTGGGTTCTATCGCAACAATCGTTGCCAGAGCATGTGCTCCAAACAACATCGGTCCTGGGCCAATCTCGCCGGATGTTACTGCCGGGGGCAGTTCCGTCGCAAACGCTTGGTTCTGGATCGCCCTATTCTTCCAGCTGCTGATCTGGTAAGTCATCAATACCTCCACAATCCATTCCACAAGAAGCAAAATACTAACAAGACCCTAGCGCCGGATTCCTCCTGTTCTTCCGTAAAGAGCAACTCACCAAGCCCTAAGTCAATACTAATCTGCTTTGCGCCTGACATTCAACTACCCCCCAACTCTCCGTATACAACAATATAAAATGCAGCTGACATATACACGCATTAAAGCCATGGCATGGCATGGGCTCCAAACCAATCAATAGACTCTCCCAGAAAAGAAAAAGAAAAAAAGAAAGAAAAAAACCTCATTCTCAAGGCGCCAAAAAGCGGGGGACTCAATAGAAGCAAGAGGAGGAACACAGAAAAAGCAACCGGGATTTTTCTTGTACATTAACGTTTTATGTCTGATGTCCGATGTGGAGGTATTTATGTTTCTTTTCTTTTTATTACTCTCACTCTATATACCTCCCTCCCGCATCGTCGGTGGAGGGGTGGAGGAACGATCTCGCTGCACATATGATGCTTTAATGGGTTATTTACTGATGATGAATCGGATGTCGTTACGTTCCTTATACATATGCATGGATGGTTTGAAGTTTTGTTTTTGTTTTCGCTCTGATGTTGCGCTTGTTCATTGAGGTTTGTTCTGTCACTCTTTATATCCATATGCTGTTGTTTGGTTTTCAGTTTTGGTTGTTTTGGCTGTTTGCATTTTTTTTAACTATTTCGAATTGGCCCTTGGGGGTTTTTGATTGCGTGTTATGTTGGTAAAGTATGTGAAGTGGATGGATTCTTAATAATAATTCTGGACAAGGGACTGCAGATACACTTATTAAGTAGTAATTGTATTCGTTGTGAAAGCTAGGCTTCTTTAGTTATCTAGCTGTTCAGGTATAAATAATCATTCTTAGCCCGAGACCTTTCCTAAATGTGGTTGTAATAATTCCTTCGCCAGTATAACCTATTACCAAAAATCAAGAGAGTATAGCTGCATAAACGTCGTATCGTACCCGAAATGAAAACAGAGAGAATATCTAACGACACTAGAACTTTTTGTTTACCATTCCAAAGGCTCGGTCTTGACATCGCCCTGGTTAGTCTTAGGGACAGGGGCAGCCTGAACCATGGTAGCGCCACGGTTGCCACGCTTCAGGTAGCCACTTCCATCGAGCCAGGGGGTTTCGAGAGTACGCTTGGTCTCGAATGTGCGAATCTTGTCTTCCATCTGGAGAGTGAGGCCGATGTCGTCCAGGCCGTTGACCAGGCAGTGCTTGCGGAAAGCGTCAACATCGAATCCGGAAAGCTTGTTGCCTTGGGCATCCTTGATTTCCTGTTTAACGAGGTCGACTTCGATCTCGCGGCCTGCGCTGGCCTCAGCCGCTATCTTCTGCAAAGCGGCTTCATCGGAGATCGGGATGGGGAGCATGCCGTTCTTGAAGGTGTTGTTGAAGAAGATGTCAGCGAAGGAGGGAGCGATGACACACTTGATGCCGAAGTCAAGGAGGGCCCAGGGTGCGTGTTCACGAGAGCTACCGCAGCCGAAGTTGGGACCGGTGACAACCAGGATCTTGGAGTTGCGGTAGACACCCTGGTTTAGGATGAACTCGGGGTCTTCCTGACCATCCTTGTAGCGCAGCTCGTAGAAGAGCGCGCTGCCAAGACCGGTACGCTTGATGGTCTTCAGGAACTGCTTGGGAATGATAGCGTCAGTGTCGACGTTGGAGCGGTTCATGGGGGCGGCAATGCCCTTAAGGGTGGTGAATTTGGGCAGGCCAGCGCTGGAGCCACTAGAGGTGTTGGTGTGGGGTTCGTTGTCTGCGGGCTGGTCCAAGATGCGGTCGAATTCCTCCTCAGTGTCGACATCTTCGGCCTCCGGCTGGACATCAACCCTGGGTTGCACCTTGCCCAAAACGGGGCTAGTGACAACATGCTCACGGACATCCGCAAGCTTTCCGACGATACCAGCTGCCGCAGCCATGGCCGGGGACATCAGGTGAGTACGACCCTGAGCACCCTGGCGACCTTCGAAGTTACGGTTCGAAGTACTAGCACAACGCTCCTTGGGCGAGAGAATATCGGGGTTCATACCCAGGCACATGGAGCAACCAGCCTCTCTCCACTCAAAGCCAGCATCGGTGAAGATCTTGTCGAGACCTTCGGCTTCAGCCTGTTGCTTCACAAGACCTGAACCAGGCACGACCATCGCGCGCTTGACGTTAGGGGCGATCTTCTTACCCCTAACGACCTTGGCAGCTGCCCGCAGATCCTCAATACGGGCGTTCGTGCAAGAGCCGATGAAGACCTTGTCAATCTGGACCTCCTTCATAGGAGTACCAGCCACGAGACCCATGTACTCAAGTGCGCGCTTGCAGGCAAGTTTGCGGTTCTCATCCTCAAAGTCATCGGGTCCTGGAACAACACCATTGATAGGAATAACATCCTGAGGAGAAGTACCCCAAGAGACAGTTGGGATGATGTCCTTGCCATCAAGCACGATTGTCTTGTCGTAGACGGCGCCTTCATCAGAGGCCAGGCTGGACCAGTAGCTGACAGCTTTCTTCCACTCAGCACTGTCGTACTTCGGGGCGAGGGGACGACCCTTGAGGTAATCGAACGTGATCTGGTCGGGTGCGATCATGCCAGCACGAGCACCAGCCTCAATAGACATGTTACACATCGACATACGAGCCTCCATGCTCAAGCCGCGAATAACAGAGCCGCAGAATTCGATAACGGCACCAGTACCTCCAGCAGTTCCGATAACACCAATGATGTGAAGGACAACATCCTTACTGGTGACACCTGCGGGGAGCTCCCCGTCGACTTGGATACGCATGTTCTTGCTTCTGCGAGAGATAAGAGTCTGGGTGGCGAGGACGTGCTCGACTTCACTTGTACCGATACCGAAAGCGAGGGCACCAAAGGCACCGTGTGTCGAGGTATGGCTGTCACCACAAACGACCGTCGTTCCAGGAAGAGTAAAACCCTGCTCTGGGCCAATGATATGAACAATACCCTGGCGCTTATCTCCCATGCCGAAATATGTAAGCCCGAAGTCCTTTACATTCTCTTCCAGTGTGGTACATTGTAAACGCGAGTCGGTCTCTTCGATAAATTCTTCGACGTTCTTGAAGTTTTTGCGAGTGGATGTTGGGATGTTCTGCTCATAAGTTAGCTTCCATATCATGGGAACGGGAAAAGATAAAAAAAAGAAACTGTTGACGTACGTGATCAACTGTGACAAGAGTGCAGTCCGGCCGGCGGACTTTCCGACCAGCATTCTTGAGGCCCTCAAAGGCTTGCTATGGAATGTTAGATCTTTGCGAGAGTATTATCCGGAACAAGTCGATGAATTGGATGACTCGAATCGTGTGGCGTGGCACTACTTACTGGTGAAGTCACTTCGTGGACAAGATGTCTATCTGCAGAACAATGTTAGCTATCATGAATTGGAGATAAAGGCAGAACGTAGGGCTCGAGCATACCGATATACAGCAAGAGTGTGCCATCTTCTTGCTCATTAACAATGTGCGCATCCAAGACCTTGTCGTACAAGGTCCTGGGTTTCTTATCGGCAGCAGGCATGAGGGGCAGAGGGGACGGATATCAAAGAGGAAAAGGAGGGAGTTATCGGTAGAAACAAACAATCAGATTAGACACAGACTCAATCTGTTTGTGTCTTCACCAACGGTTCTGAAGAGAGTATATCTGGGGAATCTGGGCAAGTACAGAGATACCTTGGGGAACATTTTAACCCTCTTAAGACCGCGATGTCGCAGCGCGACCATCGAGGGGCATCCCCGATCTCGGCTGGTCAGCGGCCAATATCCGGGTGGCAATTGGACGATTTTGACGCCCCACAGTTCCCAGGGCCCCGACACCGGTGGTTGCGCGCTTAGCCGCGGCGGTGATCACGGGTCCTGACTAACGTTGTGGATGTGATTGCTTGATTTTGAGACAAGAATCCCGCTAGATTGGCCATCCCGTTACACTGCGTCACTAGTGTGAGAAAGCTCTTTATGGTCCGATCTCTACTACTAGTAGTAATATGTACTTATTACTCGTCGGGTCACATGGCCAGAGCCGAGTACAGAGTAGACGAGTACTCAACACCATATCTCCCTACACTAAGGGTTTATGTCATATGTCTCGCCATAAAGTAAAGAATATTTACTCTAGAATACTCCGTATGGAAGTCGAATCTCAAAGCTTGGAGCGTGCTGTGACGTAATGAATTCTTCTTAGTTGCAGAGTTTAACATGGCTGGTACAAAATCAAAATCTCAGTAAAACAAAACCCCTGGCGCCGTACAAATCACGACGAAACTCGTCATGGTGGAGTGATAGGCTTAGATGCCGGCACAAAGGCTAGCTGTGCATTGGCTGCCAGCAATCCAGACGCTCGGCCCGTCACCTTCGGGTCGGGTCCAATGAAGTTGTTGGGGAATCCGACGTCCAGTGGCCTGACACTCTCGAGGTATTCGATTTGCTCCGGTGTCAACTTAATCTTCAAAGCCTGGATATTGTCGTGTAAGTGTTCCACCTTTCTGCCGCCAACCAGCGGGAAGACATTAGGTGTCTTGTGCATGACATAGGCCAGAGCAACAGCCGTTACAGACTCAATGCCATGCTCCGATGCAACCTTTGCCAGTGCTTCACTCATTTTAACTTCCTCATCAGTCTGCTCGCCTGCGCCAGTAAGGCTTCGCAATCCTTCATTCTTCTTCTTCCGCTCCTCCAATGCCTTCTTGGTCTGGAACTTGCCGCCGCCGAGGACATCCCAAGGTGCCAGGGCCATCCCAAAATGGCGTGCCATAGGAATTATCTCACGTTCGAAATCACGAAGCATCACATTCCACCGGCCCTGGTAGACACTGAAGGGGGTTTTACCATGAGCCCGAGCGTAGGTGTTGGCGGCACTCACAACCCACGCAGGGGAATCCGAGATTCCTAGGTAGAGCACTTTGCCCTGTTCCACCAAAATGTGGAGGCTGTCCATGATTTCCTCGATAGAGGTGGTATGATCCCACCAGTGAAGGTACAGAATATCGATCCAGTCTGTTTGGAGCTTACGCAGGGAGTCGCGCACGCTCATATGGAGACTGCGGCGGTGGTTACCGCAGTGGTTCGGTGCGGTCCCCTTTCCAAGTGCATACGACTTGTAGTCCGTAGTAAACTTGGTTGCAATGACAAGTTGATCACGGTTTTTCCGGGAAGTCATCCATTCGCCTATCCAGGCCTCTGATTGCTCGTATTGGTAGTTGTTGGCAGTGTCGATAAAATTGCCTCCGGCTTCGACAAAGGCATCCAGCAATCTGAATGAAGACTCCTTGTCCATGGATCCCATAAAGTGAGACCATGAATCCCCAATAGACATAGCACCCAGTTGCAGTGGCGACACGCGGATGCCGGCGGTCGAAGAGAGGATGCGGTAGCGACCCAGCTCAGTGGAGGGCTCTGGGGCGGGCGCGAAGATATCGGACATGTTGAAAAATATATACTGTTGAACTTTACAGAATAAAGCTTTGAATGAGGAATTGGTATTCAGTAGTGTACCTAAGAACCATACACCTCAGTGCTGGCTGTGGCCGGTATTTATAACTTCCATGTTGGGCACACGCGGCAGAATGAGCCGACGGAGTTATGAATAAAGCTACATCATAACCGCAACCAAGCAGGTGTATGAGTTGAACTTTCCATGGGGTGAAGAAACGCTAATGCCGATGGATGACAGGTTGAATAATCAGGATCGGCGGCAGGGGTAAGTTAGTATGGACTAAATGTGCCTTAACTCCGGGGACCGGTGGGGCTGAATAGTGTTCCCTAAAAATGGCCCGTTTATCTCCGGGCATAAGATGACCGTAGACCGTTGTGCGTCATGTTTTGGACATTAGTAGACTCGGAGTTACAAAAGCTTTGTCGCAATACCGAGCGATTTGTTCCAGTTTTATTATCATGGAAGCAGGATTTTTTTGGAAATAGCTGAATACACAATCTGGTGGTACTTGGATCTCAATTGGCAATCAGGCATTGAATGGGTACAATATACTCACAGGACAGCAGAGGATCACTAACATGGTGCTCTAGAGGGAAGCTCTCCCACCCAAGATCTTAATGGGATGCGGAGAATAGTGAAATATATTCCTCTAGTAACACTGAACTTACCTAACTCAAGCGGTGAGGAGGCGTTGGCTCAGCACCGTTTAGAGGTATAGAAACCGCATCTCACCTGCCCGGGGTCCCTTCCAGTTATTTACGGGGGAAATGTAGTAATCCTACTCTTTTAAATCCCAATATACGGAACCAACTACATGGCTATGGTGAACGAAATACTGGTTGTTACTAAATACATCGAAGAAGTTAGATGACTAATTATATGGATACCAGGGGCAATTGTCTGGTGCACGCCCTGGCCCGGAAGAATAACCCTCCCTCCTTAATCTATTTTCTTTTTGTATTACAACTACAGTTCTGTCTTCTTTTTCTTCCCTTGTTATTTCCTCCTGTCTTTATTAGACCTATGATGAGCGCCATGTGACAGTAATAGACATTTTATGCTCAGGTTGCGATTTCATCAAAAGCCATCGTCATCCGTGACTGTCCGTATTATGACCCATGTAGTTATTACACTTACGCAGATGTTAATATCCCCAAAACCCTTCCTATTTTCAACATGATCCTCTACGTTGCATCGTTGGGCACTGATCTTTACTACATTAAAGAGCACCGTGGCGTTTCCTAGTGACCTTACATTTTTAAATGGATCATTTTGCTGAACTTGAGGATACAGTCATCATGGCTAAGAGCGAGAACCACACGCTTGAAACTGGCCTGATAGGCAGTCAGTGACAGACCAACCATTCAACTTAAGGCACAGAAGCATGACTACATAGCAACTTACCTTGTCAAGCTTAGTAGACCACTACTTACTCAACCAAAAATACAAGAGACTGTGGGATTATCGGAATCATCGCTTCTGGAAAAACAAAAAAAGAAAAACAAGGAAGGAGAAGAAAAAGGGCGATGGCTAACTCAGTAAGGCCGCCTCCTACCTTTTTCTAAGGATACTACAAGATTGACAAAACTTCTCAGTGTTGCCTAAGTTTACACTCATCTTCGTTTGAGCTGATATGGTATAATAGCCCCTCTAACTACAGTATAATACTATACCTTGACTCCGATTTTAATCCCACGCTTCCCAAATGTTGAACCTTATAGTACAGATAGTATATTCTTTTCTATTCAAATTAGTACTCTGTTTAGTATTTCTTCTATAAGATATTTACCCATCCTGTAATCCTTATATAGATGATTTCTCTCTCCGAACTACCGGTTCTCTAACCGATCAGGATCAACGGTAGTAGAAATAAGAGGGCGGAAAACATAAAGCTCTTATAGGCGGCCCCTCCTCATCCATAGTAAAGGCATGCAAAGTCCGCTCTTTGGGGGAGGAACAACTCTGTTACTATGAGACTGACCAGCATGAGGTCGTGAGGTGTGAATTTCTTATGAAGGATAATGGACGTATCGTTAAGGGCCTTACCTTTAGATTCATTGACGATTGGTAATGGGTCTACTCTCGGTTCTATTCTATATTGATGGTTCGGGCTTTTGCTTTGTTCCAAGTCTGTAGAAGAAGTCTTATTCTGCCTACTTTACATTGGTTTCCTGGAAGCCTGCATATGCCATTCCTAATTAGTCTACGTGCAGGACTTCTGATAAAATTCTGGTATAACGCCTGTATATCAAACAAAACCGTTTTGGTTAGTTTCTATTGATCTTTAAATCTATAATTGAGGCCAAAATGCTCGGTTATCTTCCCGAAATACGAGCAGTGCCAGGCGATGTCGCACAAATAGACCGAAAAGTCCACAAACGACTTGAACTGCGACCATATTCCATGCCAGCCGGTTCTCTTTCATGGGCCCCATCCACACCAGCCACAGGTTGAGTATCGTCAAATTAGTCGACTCCACAATTTGACCCTGGTCATTCTTTGTAACACGCACCAGTCGCAGCTGATGAAGAAGCTCCAGGCCAACGGCGATTAGTGGCGAAGGTGGTACTGTCCACTCCGTTACAGAAGCGTCAAGCTGTCCAGTTAAAGCATTGAACTTAGGTAATCTGTGCCGAGGACAAGGAATCAACTTGAAAAGTTGCGGGGTCGAGTACAGGAAATTGAATATCTGCGGTATAAAAAGCAGAAGTAACGTCTTACTGAAATGCCCCAGAATACCAACGACAGCAAATACCATCCCCGCGAAATAGCAGTAGGTATCCCCGACAAACACTTTGGAGGGGTACCAGTTGTGCAACAACAGGGCCAGTGACACTCCAACAAATGGAAGCAAGAAATAAAGGGAGAAGAGATGTGAATCAGTGGCGGGGTGGGGATATGGCGTGATGGGCACAAGATACAGCGTATCATTTGCTATGAGCAAGATTGCGATCACCAGAGATTGAGCTACCTCAACTCCATTGATCCCTGCCAACATGTTGATGGAGTTGGGGCAGAAAATAGCCACCGCAGCCATGTATACGTAATATAGCCATCCGAGGTCGACGAATGAGCCTAAGTAGGGCTGCAAGGGAACCGGAACGACAACCTGTGTGACACCAAAGTCCACAAAGTAAACTATGAGCATTGGAATTGCTCCGAAAGCAGGTATGAGAACTTTATGTCTCCATCGAATGTCAAGAAGGTCATCACCCAATCCCAATATGACAATACATTGCAGAGAAAGGAGTCCAGAGAGGTAAGATGCAAGCTACAAGCTTTGTCAATAACCTTTTTTAAAAAGAAAGCAGTTGGAGAATCACAGACCCTTCCGTGAGGAAATCGGTGGAGCATCCGACCAGTTTCAACGTGATGAACTTCAAGAACGACATCTCGGTTACCTCCACCAGAAGTGGCTGCCACAATGTCTTTGTAAAAAGCAAAGGGAATAAAGAAGATAAGCGCCAGAAGATACACAACTGCGCATACTGCGCCCATTGTCTCTGGGCTAGCACAGGAGACAGTTAGTTCCAGAATCATCTAGTGATCGCGCTTCGCAGTTCATTACAGCAACAATTGCCAAGTTAATACATACATTTCAGGTCTCTTTGGTTTCGCCATATCTCTCCCCTTCAACCCTGCCTTCATGAAAACCGGTCCCAGCCATCTGATCAGGCTGTATGCGACTGCAAAAACAATCCCACTAAAAGCAATGGATGCTACCAAAGGTGCACCTTCATCCTGGAAAGTGTTGAGAAGGATGCTGGCGCAAATGCCCACTAGCATCAAGAGACGCCAGGTCTCCTGGCGAGAAAGAGAGCTCGAATTCATTATGAATGACAGAATTGCAGCATTGCTCCCCTAGTCGTGTAAGCCTTCCTCTATACTGAGACAGTGTCTAAAGATCAATAGAGAGAACCACTTGTAGATCCTGTATAGAAGATCAATGGAAGCAATCTGGCTTCAAGGCGATAATGAGCATCATTCTGCCAGATAAATGTTGACCGCTTACCTCGGGCGGTAGGTCAGAAGCTGTCAAAGATCATCAAACTTTGCCTGTAAAAGATAGAGGGTCGTGCGGCTTACGTAATGCTCCATTATTGACCCGCTTGCTGCTTCACATGCACGGCTTGTCTGGTCCCATACATGGGTGAAAGCGTCGTCATTCTTTTGGCACATACGCAACCATCGGCCCTTAATTACGCGCGTATATTGCCATCAGTGTGGTGGCCGGCGCTGAAGTTCTGATTGGTGATCTTGAACCTGGCCCGGGATGTCTGGATTCGCTGATTTCGACGCTGGTCATCGTGACTTGGTAACTGTCACCAAATTCAATTTCTATGGTAATCGCATTGTTACGGCCTCTTCCGATCATCGTATGAAAGTATGGGATCAGAAAGACAGTGAATGGCAATTAATTGACACCTGGCGTGCACATGATGCTGAGATCCGCGATGTAAGCAAGACCACGCTCCCTCGTATTCAATTCACTCTGTAGTCCGTATTGTGTCAAATGCACACTAACTGGTTTCCTAGGCAAGCTGGAATGGTCCGTTTACGGGCCAACATATAGGTAGTGTTGGTGAAGACATGAAATGCAAGATATGGCAAGAAGATGTCACCCAACCTCTTAACTCTGGCCGACGCTTCCGGTCTATATTTCGCATGACGGCACCACACCGGCACCCATTCGTCTCAATTGACTTCCGCAATATTGACCTCGAGTCGTGGCTTGCTGTCATCACACGAGATGGATTTCTGATGGTCATGGAACCCGTAAGTCCAGATACACTCGCGGACTGGCAGCCTCTTGATCAATTTCGTGTTTGCACTGCACCCCAAAGGGGCGAGGAAACAAGTTTTAAGGTGCAATTTCACCACGACCCCACAGATATCACCCACTCAGTTTTGCCATCTTCGGATCGTAAAAGCCTCTCACTAGTAGTGGCAGCTATGGACAGTGTGAAAGTATATCGCACCGATGCCAGCCGACGTTTCTATCACGCAATTGAGCTGTCGAGCCATGGAGGCCTTGTGAGAGATATTTCTTGGGCCAATGGCTCTGTTCGTGGCTATGATCTTATCGCTAGTGGTTGCAAGGACGGTTTCATCCGAATTTTCGAGATTTACACATCCGCCGCGGACAACGAGCCTCACGGTTCGAACGGCGAGCAATCCCGGCCATCCACACAATCATCTTCGATCCGTGCAACAACGCAATCGGGCATAGGTTCTGCCCTTGCGAGTCGCGCTCCGATGTCTATGGCCAGCCGCTCAGCAACGGGGGATGCTCAGTTTAAGCATACTTATAAAGAAGTAGCGTGTATCGACAGCAAACATCTAGACGTGTGGCAGGTGGGCTTTTCGTACTCTGGTCAGTAATACCCTGCTGGGCTGCCTGCGTCTATCCGAACATATACTAAACGCGCACAGGTGATTGTCTCATATCCTCTGGTGACGATGGTACTGTACGATTCTGGAAGAAATCCTTATCCGACGAATGGTTGGAATACGCCGAAACTGACATGACTTATTGATGGACATGCTTTCGTCAGGAGAATGCTTTTCTGTCCCCGCATGATGCAGTTTCTTGTTATATTCCTTTTCGCGATGTTCGTGAAGACGATGGTCTCTTCAAGAGGGACATGATAACTCTTGACTTTATACGATTAAGCATCCTATTGTTGTGTTTACTAGACAGTGATACCCATACATCCCTGGCTTATATTATTGGGTAGACAGGCTTTTTTTGTTTGTCTCGCACAATTGATAATAAGTTGAATCGAGTTGCCCTTTATTTGTTTGTCCTTTCTGTTGTGGGCTTTCCTTCCGATTGTCACGCCGCTGGCCACTGTTCCTGCCTTGGGCGAAAAGCGACATTCACGCCCACCCCATGGTGCTATCGATGGAGCCGATGGAGGAAGTAGCAACCTTCAATTCCATTTGCACCGCACACATTTCAATAGCACCATTCAAGTGTGTCCTAAGAAATATGTGATCCTTCTGTACTGTGTCAATGCTTTGTAACCCAATGCACAGTTCAGTGACAGAACCCCTTCCTATACCATTTTAGTTATATTTTGCACGATGGCTATAGGACCTACTCTTGGAACCGGGTTGTTTATCGGTTCTGGTCAAGCTTTAGCTGCCGGCGGTCCAGCCTCATTGCTCGGCTCCTACATATTCATATCCGTATTGGTATATTGTGTATCGACGGCTGTCGCAGAGGTCGCGGCTCACCTACCCTCCCAAAATGGCACAATGGTCAATTACACTTATCGTTATGCCTCGTCCCATTTAGGATTCTCCCTCGGGTATCTACGCTGGTTTTCCATAGCTGCGTTGGTCCCCTTTGAAATTACCAATGCAATGGTTAATCTTGGCCTTTGGAATCCCGGAGCTAGGCTTGCAATACGGATCAGCATCGTCACTGCCGTAGTGTTCTTCTTCAACATGTTACCAGAAAAAGCGTTCAAAAGATCAGAGACCGCGTTTACAGCTTTGAAACTTGTCACAACCATCGGCCTAATCATTGTATCTGGTTATCTCGCCGTTCGGGGGGACCCCGAATCTGCTGCGCGGGGCTTTCGATACTGGCACGAGCCCGGTGCTATGAACGAATATATTACTGACGGTCATTTGGGCCGGCTTCTAGGGCTAGTGCAATGTATCCTATGCAGCACTATATCCTTTATCTTCGGCCCTGAATTGATCGTTCAGCGAGCGGAACAAGTAGATTCAGAGTCGGCCCGAAGCATTCTGAACATGACTCGAATTGATTGCATCCATCTTTTCGCACTCTATATCTTGAGCTCTCTAGCCATCACTGTGGCTAGCCCATCGGATGAGCCTCTTTTGACGAATCATGGCATCGGTGCTGGATTATCACCCTACATTGTGGGGATCAGAAGATCTGGAATCCCTATTCTACCGACTGTTGCAACAGCTCTCATATTCCTCTCATCTGTGGCCTCTGGGCGGTCATTTCTCTATATCTCGTCTCGTACCTTATGCTCCCTGGCTGAGACTGGACATGGCCCCGAGTTGTTCAAGTTACGCAATGACTACGGTGTGCCTTATATCTCTGTCCTTATATCAGCACTGTTCTCCGGGTTTGCGTATCTATCCTTGGCGATGTCTGCATCAGCCGTCTTTAATCTGCTCATGTATTTCATCACCACGTCCGGTTATATTTCATGGTTGTTCTCTTGTGTCATCTATTTCCAGTTCCGACGGACAACCGCACTACAAGGGTTCACACCAGCAAACCAGGCACGTATCCAACCATACGGTGCATACTTCGGTATCGCAGCCTGTACGTTTCTGCCCCTGGCCAACGCCCTAATTCTAACAGTCCCGTCATGGGTAATTGCGAGAAACTCCATTCCTGCGTATATTGCCGTGTCTATTTTTCTTCTATTTTACTTTGGACACCTGACGAAGTCCATCATTACACGGCGACGTCTTCAATCCGAGGAGCTCCGAAATCATAGATGTGGTGATATGCTTGAGAAGCGCTCCACAAGACTCCGGGGTTGATGGAGTTAGTGGCAAGGGAATCCGGATTTGTCTTGTTCCCGCATTTAAAACTAGAAGCCCGGACACCGAGACCTGGTTATAAAAAAAACATGTAAGGTTCGATTTGGGCGAGTTTGGCACTATACGTGTTTGATTATTGTTATTATCATAATTATTATTATTACTAGGTAATTGATTCCTATGGCCTAGACCTTGGTCAAGTTGAAATTACTAGCGGAGTACTACTACTTAGTAATGTATCAGTTGGCACCGCATGATTTCGCTCTCGACAAAGAACGAATCTGTATTAGCGATAATAATGATACTAATAGTAAAGGCCAGGACTAGATTAACGGCAAACAAGTTCCCTTGGCTTCGCAAGAAGACGTTCCCCTTAACCGATCTAGTACTCTGTAGGTTCTTCATGGTGCCTCAAGATGGGGGACAATTGACTCCCCAGGCACCGAGGCACCCCACGGGCCTCGTCTTTGCCACCAACAGAGTTGGCAGCCCTCCTAACATGATTAATTCAGGGCGCTAAAAAGGCCACTTACTCCGGGAAAAGGAAGACCATTGCTATTTTTTTTTTTTTTCCCTCTCCCTCTCTCGAGGTTATGATCAATGTTTTCCCTCTGCTCTTTTCATCCTCATCCGCTTTAGGTTGAACCATTTTTTCCTGACAAAATTCCGTAGTTAGCTCTACCTAATTATAAGGGCTCCGTCTACCCCTCTGTTTCTCTCTTTTTTTCTCTGTGAACCCCTGGGCGTGACATTTTGTCCCAGTGTCCTGATCAGATCATGTTATTATTTACGCGATCCCGACACATGGTCCAGATGACTCGCCTTGCCCCCATTCCCTCCAGCTCCCCCTCTTTCTCACAACGTCCCATACCGCTACTAACCTCCTGGTGATCCACCATCGACCCCTACGAGAATGACTATCACTCTCGTATTTGATCTTCCTGATCACAACCACAGATTACCCTTCTACCGTCATTTCTTTCCCCCAACTACTTTTCAGTCCAACTATCTTTCTTAGAATGGCCCAGTCCTTGGGTTTTTCTACTCATCTCGTTTTAAATTGGGGACCCTGGCAACACCTCATCATCCAGTTCCGTCTCTCACTTTTCACACCACTGTGGCTAAACTAGTCCTAACGAACGTTTCCCTTAATGTTGCCCGTTTGATCTGGCGGTTTTTTTTTTTGTTTTTTTCT
>NW_022475499.1:0-56901 GCF_009193585.1 Aspergillus caelatus
AAAAGAAATAAGATCCTGAGGATGTCGCGTGCCTTGAACTTTTTGCTCGAACGCGACAGACTTGAGAGGATTCTTCGGCCCTTTTTCAAGCTTGATATTAAGATTTAGCCGCCGGACTGTTTCTCGTCTGGGTGGTCGGCCGGTCATCGCTGCCGCTTTCTGGATGGCCAACAGATGTGGTGGAGTGCGCTAGCACGCTGGTCTTGGGGGCCATTTGCTGATCCTTCGCCTCTTTAGTTGTCAGAGGCTAGACTTGGTTTTCATGATAACCATCTATTGGCATGGCCAAGGTATTAGCATATTCTACTGGATGTTAGAACTGATACAAAGCAGCTATTTATCAGCACATCCATGTTTTTCTCTGGCGATGGCAGCGGTAACTAGCCGTTCAACTTTGCATATGCATTTGTCGTTGTAGTACCATATAGGCAGAAAACTTGATGCGCACCGTGCACGGCATTCTACCGAGCGATATCACCGCTGCATCAAGGGGCCTGACCTCAAAAACGCCTGTCATTTTAGCAGTGTTTACCCACAGGATCTTGACGCTCATCGGGGCGCTGAACTCGGCGCTTAACGTCCTGATCAATGATGATGTGCCCGAATCCCCGGTCCGTGATTGGTGTGGGGCTCTAGTATAGCGGAACCCTACAATTCCAGAAAACGAAAAGTCGCCGACTCTGTAGGGGAGCTCTGTCACGTGGACACGCCCACCTACATAATAGTTGTAAAAAGATCACGTGTAAAGCTTTAGCCACACACCCCCCCCCCCCCCAAATCGAAAAATTGGAAAACTATGTGGAGAATAGTCTATAGGGTCTAGACTCTACAGATCTACTAGACGTTATAGGGCCTGGAAGTCAGCTTCGATGGATAAAGCATATTGAGTCCAATCTACTTTCCCACAGGAAATAAGGAACCCTTTTTATGTTTCCAAATCCACTTCCTGCTTGAGGTATCTACCTTCCTATTTCAGCGTCATGGCGGGCAACACCCAGCTTTCTACAATAGAGTTCAGATTACGGTCAAATGTGCGATTTTGAATCCCTGAAATGAAAAATACGTATTGTTAGAGAGCCGTGTGATGACTGTTCTAGACGAAGCTGAATAGTTGTATCTTTGTGGCGGCCTGAGCACTTATCCGACGGCACTCTGCTATGTCGAAATATATATAGTTAGTATGGACGAAGGTTGGTCCGTGGTTGAATGGTACCCACAATTCTAATATACCAACGCTTTGGCCAAAATGAATTATATACGTACTTGGGGACTACCTAAGTGTATTTATCTATTCTGTAGCTGGTCAATCTTGGATATCCTATCCCTCACCATAGTTTGGATCGTTCTGGCGAGATTCCTAATCTTTGCCGGGTTTGCTCGGGTATTACCCGGAGCTTGGCATGCAATCTTGATATCCGGGCCCAGACTTTCATCAGCTGATCCCCTATTGCCGCCGAACATCAATGGGTGACATAAGTACTCCCTACTCTTAATCAATTAGCATGACTGGGATTAAGTCGATGCATTACTCAGTACAAGTTAATCAATCCTTATGACATATGTAGCTTAAGCTTTAGTTTGGTCCCTTGAGGTCATTTCCGAAAATTAGCCATGAATCTTAATGAGGCCCACTCTCTGTTTCAGGAAGTTTCAAGTAAACAGTCGTGATTAAGTCTTGAGGAGCATACTCTTCGCCATATATATCAACCACGTCTACTTATCCCAAGCTTTGCTTAGCTTAATTACCTCTTTTCTTTGTTGTTTAGAAGTCAGCCGTGCTGCTTTCTCACTTCTACATTCTTTTTATCAACATGGTTCACCTCTCCCGTGCCCTGGTGGCCCTCTCCTTTTCGGCATCTGCCCTTGCCCTTCCTGCTCTCTCCTCTCGAGCCCAGGCGGCGAGTGAGCACTGTGGAGACTATGACTATGTTATTCTACAGGACACACCATGGATTGTCTACAACATGCTCTACAATGCGAACCAGATCGTTGGCACACAATGCACCAACTACGGCCAGGTTACCACGTCTACCAGCGGAACTCAGGAGGTTATATGGAGTAGTGTGACAGACATCGAATATGTGGAAAGCACGTAAGAGTTTCACTTGGTATTTGTATTTTAGAGGGTGAAATCAACATAGGTCCACAGGAACAATGTACCAAAGGGCTACTCTTTCGTGGGTCTCACCCAGAACCTTGAAACAAAGCTGTCGGCCATCGACTCGATTCCGAGCACTTACAATTGGACTCGTACCAACACAACTGCATACAAGGGTATAATTCTACCCTACTGAGGCCTTTGCATGGCATAGCTCATGGATCACCAACAGGAAATGTCTGCTTCGATTTCATGACCAACGACATTAAGGGTGATTCCACCTCTTCTTCCTCCCGGGAGTTGATGCTCTGGCTGCAGTACGAGGGCGGACAGCTTCCCATCGGGTGGACCAACGGCGCTGTTGCCACTATTGACGATCTCTTCGGCACCTCGTGGAAACTGTACGAGGATGTCAACGAGGATACCGGCATCACCGTCAGCACTCTGATGCCCGATACGCAATTTGAGGGAACCTTTACCGGGGATCTGAAGGACTGGCTTCTTGCTTTGTCTAAGCTGGGACGCTTCACTGAGTCGACCTATGTCAACGTTGGTAATGCTGGGTACGTTGCATTTCTCTCCAATTTAGCTTAAAGACTTCTAACAGTCTGTACAGAACCGAGTTCTTTTATGGCAACTCTGTCATGAACGCCACCCTCGGATTGCAGATCAATCTTGCATAAACTATCGATATTCAATCCTGAATCGAATAGCTCCTACAAACCAACGATGACTGACATCAACTTGAGGGCATAGGGGATGGTTTTGGTATCCTGAATTCCGGATGGGATATTCGAATACATGGCGTAATAAACGTGGATTTGTGGTACACAAATTTTGAAGTTCAGTCTATGAATATGGTATTCTAAACATAATTAAGGATATATTTGTGTTAAAGATCCAGAACCACACTCTTGAAGACAGTTTGGTCAAAGTTCGCACCGCACAAGACAATGACGCTAGTTTGGTTGGCGAGCTGTTGTGCAACTTTATTGAAGCCAGCCAAAGCAAGAGCGGCAGAGCCTTCGACATTCATATTTTCATCAAATGCCATAGCCTTCATAGCCGCTTTAATCTCATCCTCATCACATTCAACGACGCGATCCACCACAGACATTGCCAACGGGAGGGTGATTGTATCCGTATCGATGCCGCCAGCAACAGCATCAGCTAGGGTGTCCTTATGTTCCGTCTCTACTACATGACCTGCAGCCATGGACTCGGCGAGAGCTTTCGAATTAATCGCAGAAACACCATAAACCTTCGTACGCGGACTTAACGCTTTCACGACAGCCCCAATACCGCTAATCAACCCCCCACCACCCATAGACACGAAAACGTTATCCACCTCTTCACACTGTTCGAGAATCTCTAACCCAATAGTCCCCTGCCCGGCAACAATATCCGGGTCATTGTATGGCGAAATATAAGTATACGAATCCGAAACAGCAAGCCGCTGAGCATATTGTTCAGCAAGACCCGTTTCAGCACCATGCAGAATAACATTCACCCCGTAGGACTTGATCTTCTCTAATTTCGCAGGCACCACCGATTCTGGGAGGACAACAGTGAGATCTTTAGAGAGCGCTTGCGCGGCACATGCGGCGCCTATGCCATGGTTGCCCGACGAGGCGGTTATTAATCGTCCATTCGCAGGTTGGCCGGACATCTTGGACATTGCGCCTCGGATCTTGAATGATCCCGTCAATTGGAAGTTCTCCGCTTTGAATAGGACTTTTGCGCCATGGGATTTGCCTTGCACTCTGGATGGAATGAGTGGTGTTTGGTAGATGTGGCTGCGGATGCGATTCCGTGCCTGGACTGCGCTGGCTGCGGTTTCGAAGACTGAGTTCTGCATTTTTCCCCCTATTCTTAAATAGGTAGTGTAAAGTGTGTAATGGAGGTGAAAAGTCTGTGATGGTTGGAATTGGAATGTTGGGGTGTGTTGTTGTCCTCTTAACATGCGTTTCTCGCGAATTAGTCAAAAGCCCCTCATACCGAGCTAGAGCCGGGAATTTGGTTGTGGTTCGCCATGAGACAATATGAGGCCCACTAATTATGAGGGGGTGATTGGTTTAAACGCTTATGTTGCCTGAAATGGTTTAGATCTCCCGATCAAGGGCATAGCATTTTTTAGGAGCCTGGATCTCCACCAAAGAATTAACTGCCCTAATGTCCAATATCAGCATGAGTTGGATATCAGGACAAGATAACTATACTGAGGTTTTCCCTTCAGGATCGGGTAGGAAAGCATGAATATAAATACCGACTCTATAAAGGATCTATGACTTTTTCGAATCTGAGATCTATTTAATAAGACTATTATGGTTCCCGGCGGTCAGGTATGAAGGACTGAATCTGATTTCACTCTTCATATCAGTCAACCTTTTGTATTTGAGACTAGATGGTAGTAAAAAGACCCAGTAGACAATATATCAATTATCAGGCACGGTATGACGTCATACATGCCAGTCCTTTCCCAAGCACACCCAATCGAAGGTGTTTGGTGGTACACAAATAGGAGTAAGTAATGGGAAAATACACGTTGCCTAATATTATAAGCTACATTTAAATGATATGCGTGACCGGTCGTTATCAAGTGAGTCATTATTTCTAGTTGAAAAATTTTGAACAGTAAAGCCGTAATCTACATCGCACTCGATCTAAATCTTAGATCGTCCCTCAGGGCCCAGTCGCTCGAGCACCTGCTCCCGAACATCATGCACGATAGTCGCAGCATCCTTAACATTATGAATCAAGCCAATGGACGCACCAGCATAAGTAGCCAGCCTTCCCTCGGGACCCCAACCAGCATCACCAGCCTTCAGAGCCTGATCATGCTCCACCTTGAGCTCATCAAACGACCGGCCAGCCTGATGCTCAATGAAACTCTTGTTGATAATAGTACGCGGCATATACGGCTCAGGCCAGCCCATCGTACCACGAAGATGATTATAAAGTAACGTCCGCGTCGTGGAAGCCGCACCATCAGTAGCTCGCACAATTTCACCCTGATACCCGCGACTAATACGCGCCTCCTCGGAGGCCAAAAACCGCGTTCCCATGACAACACCATCAGCACCCAGACAAAGTACCGCTGCAGCTCCTCGCCCATCGGCAATACCTCCCGCCGCAAAGATAGGGATCTGACTACCAGCCAACGCGTCGACAACTTCCGGGAGGAGCGTCATCAGTCCGAGTCCATCCTTATGTCGACCATGACCACCGGCTTCTGATCCCTGGACAACAATTACATCGGGTCGCTCGGATCCCTTCAAGAGTCCCTTTGCCTCTGCTAGCGTGCCTATCTGGATCCAGATCTGGGTCTGTGATGATGCATCGCGGATGCTGCGTGACCAGTGGTCGTAATCTTCTTGACCACCTTTCGGGGCGAAGAGCCATGCAGCACATGGCTTGAACTTCTTGATACCGGAAACGGCAGTGGCGAGGTCATCGCTCCAGAGCTGGAATCCGACACCAATAGGAAGTACATTGGTCGAAGAGGAAAAGGCGGATGAGGACTTACGAGCCTCGTCGACTAATGTTGACACCTTCTCAAGATCGACAAGCATATCTTGTGTTTTCACAGCTGGTCCGAGAAAGCCTAGACCTCCGGCGCGCGACACGGCCACAGCCAAGGCGGGACCTGACATCACGCGCATTGGGGCGCTGACGATGAAGGGATTGGCTACCCATGGATAAGAACGTGATAAACTCATGGCGAGGCGTAGGGCTTTTGACATATTTACTAGGATATCGTGAGGGTGGCCAGGGGAAATGTTGGATTATATAGAGTGTTTGGAGGAGGATCTTCAGGGCTGCGATTCAAGTAGCTTGGTCAAGAAGGCGGGGCCGGAGCTAAGCTCCGCGGGGGGCGGATATTGCGGAGTTATGTCACATGTCGCCTGTCACATGCTTGCTGGAACCCTTATTTGTTCTTTATTGCAGTCCATCTCCGGCTGATGTCCCTAGCAAATTATGTATAGTGTGGCTAGAATATGAGGGTCAAAGGTGAAGGTGAGCTATGCTGGCAGAATCTGAGCCCGAACATGGTCGTCGTGGTTACTCATACATGGCATGAAGTGTACTCCGCATATGATTGGGTGACCGACTATAACCGCGCAAGTTCACCCAACAATTGACGGTCAACGACACGTCGGCGAAGGCTAGAACGGGGGTTGGTCATGAAGGAACCTTAAAGCAGGAGACAAGGAAATGATGTGCGAAGTTCCGTCCGTCCGTACTGCGGGCCGCACCCCCACTAAGACCGTTCGTGCTTCCGATCATATTCGTCATGCATGTGAAGAGAGCTGGATTTATAGATTGTGCTTGTTTGGCCCTGATGTATATAAAGAGCCGTGTTTAGCAGGTATGTCCTACCATGGCGGGTCATGAGTGCATTCCTGGGAGAGACAATAAGGCTCGAAAGATGACAACAATCCTGTCTATGTGACGTCACTCAGCAAGGCGTTAAGCGGATTATATAGAAATTCTGAATATTTTCGGAATACGAGAAGTGGAGCTTCGCTGGCTACCACCTACATCGGAGCAATCAATTGATATGTATAAGCTGTTGAAATGGCGAAATACTTGGCACGGCCTCGTAAAAGTGCTAAAACATAACTTGTCTCACTCGCGAAAGATTGTTTCAGTAGTGGCTAAAACTAAGCTTCTAATCCTAGTGACCCAGCAACTTCCCAATATACTCCGCAATAGCTAGGGTCCGTTCCTCACTAAGACGTCTGCCGATAATCTGCACGGCAACGGGTGCGCCGTGATAAACCTCGGGATCGTACTCTGCATAAACCGCCTTATCCATATCACTAATCGGCTGATAATCCGTCAATTTGCGATCCACCGCCTTATCTGCATAGGTGACTGGAATAGCAACGCTGGTGTAATCCAGCACGTTAAAAACAGTAGCATACCCATAGTACCGGAATTGGTTGTGACGGACTGCAGCTGTCGCCGCCACCGGGGCGATAATAGCGTCAAGCTCCTTGCCCGTCCGTTCCTCCCATTCGCGCCACTTGTCAAGGTATTCGCACTGATAGTTCCACTTCTGTAGCTGCGCGTCCCATGCCTCGTTCAAATCTGCTTTGGGTAGGTTGGGATTCATGAGGTCCTTGATGTTCGGAATAGCGGGTTCTCCTGAGGCGTTGATGTGTTTGTATACGTCCTACATTATGTTAGCACCTATACTAATTTTCATGGGGTGTTACTCACCGTGCTTCCATCTGCAGCGTAAATTTTGTTGGCTAGGTCAACGGCAAATGCATGTTTGTAGGGCGTCCAGGGTGCCACAGTATGTCCGTTTTTCTCAAGCGTAGAGCGGACAATTTCAACACCACGAGTAATCGGAGGGTGTGGACGTACCTTAACCAGTCGTTAAACAATGTGACTACCAATGTAGGAGGAGTGGTCAATACTTACAACGCCATCGAAATCATAAAAAGCGAGATTTAAACCCTTCTCAGCAATTTTTGCTTGCGCGGCGTTTTCCTCGGCCTCCCTCCAAGGAAGCGGTATGACTTTCGAATCATACTTCCAAGGTTCCTCCATGAGGACAGATTGAAGGAAAAGTTTAACATCTGAAGGGCGTTAGTACTTCCAGCGCAGATATAATTCAGAGATATACCTTGAGCAGAATGCGCAATTGGTCCAACGACGCTGTGTATCGTTTCTTGTCCTTCCATGCTGTTCGTCATACCACCGTAAGGGAGACGACCGTGGCTTGGACGGATCCCGTATAAAGAATTAAATGCAGCCGGGACACGAATAGATCCACCTGAATGCCATTAGTTGCCATGAAAGATAATGAACTAAACATGGAAACCTACCGATATCAGTTCCTATACCGATGGCACCTCCACGCATAGCAATCATAGCACCTTCGCCTCCCGAGCTACCGCCACAAGAGAGGCTGAGATTTCTTGGGTTTGACGTCCGACCGATAATATTATTGACGGTCTCGCATACCATTAACGTTTGCGGTACACTCGTCTTGACGAGGAATACTGCGCCCGCCTTTCTCAAGAGGGCGGTCAATATCGAATCGCTGGTGTCACGCTTACCCAGCCACGAGATATAGGCCATGCATGTTTCAGTTCCCTAGTTTCATGTTAGAAGAGATGCACGCCAGTGTGGGAAAGTCATCTTACCTTGACTCGTAATTGATCTTTCAAAGAGATCGGTAACCCATGCAATGGTCCCACGGGTTTTTTGTGCGTCTCGAAATACGTATCAAGCTCCTTGGCCTGGGCTAACGCTAACTCTGGGAAGAAGTCATGTGCGCATTTAACCTATTCTCATTGGTATCACGTATCTCCGACCGAGGCGAGGGTTATACTCACAAGTTGATGAGCCAGTGCAGCTCTTTTACAGAATGCCAGTGTCACGTCCACGGACTTCAACGTGCCATTGGCCAGTTGAGCGACAAGTTCTGTCGCAGACGAGTTTGTAATCTTTATTTCAGAAGGTGACAGAACCCCAGACTTCTCAGGCAGATCAATAACAGAGCCTTCTGTTGGGACTGCCTTGATTTTCCATTCGTCTGGGATGGACTTCTCTAGACGTGCCCTTTTATCAGCGGCAAGATCTTCCCAGCTGGCCGATGACATAGTGACAGAGTGGTAGGCTTGACTGTAGACGATTGTAGAGCAATCTATCTGGTGTCTAACATAAAATACATTTTTCCATGACTTACGTTGCTTTATATCTCCAATATCTCCAAGTCTCAAATTTGGGGTTACCCCGCAACCTCAATGTTGCATCACGGCCATACGGACCATGAAAGGAGAAATGGAAGCATAAGTGAGGTTTTTTAGCTTTTCATTGGCCCGCAGAACCGGTTATCTCGTGTTTATCTTGGCCATGAGGTTTTTGGAGTTGTCTGGACCCACATTAGATAAACAGTTCTTTACTTTTATAAATTCACCAATGCCTCTAGTACTTTCCGAGGCTGGTTCTGCCGTTCTAACAGATGGGATTGGACCAACTTGCTAGGTTATCCCACGGAAGTCGGCATTTTCACAACATCCGTGACAACAGGGCGCAGGTCGCTGATACTTAACTTTAATGGAAGCTTAAACCGGGGTCCCTGCAAGTGGGGCGAGCCCTACAGAAGAACTTGGGTGGGAGTAAGATACCAACAGGTCGGCGATAGAAACCCATATTTCCCCGTTTCTTGAGCTTAGGTGTCGACCTTTGTAAGACTTATTCACACATTCTACTTTCATCCTTCATAGATGTTCAAGTTTGCAACCAACCTGAAGAGCCTTTTCTAAATTTTCGGTACACGGACGCCACATGATCCAACAGGCTCCGTTGCCAAGGTTTCTGGCCAGCCCTCATCTAGCTGTGGTGGTAGCTAAGGTATCTTGTGGTGCGGTACGTAACTTATTCCATCTTGCCGTTATGTAAACCGTCTTTAAGGTTGGGTTAGCCGAGAAATGGTGCCCAGGGAGGTCCGGGTGCGTTTATAGATTCCGGCGTCTTCGAGGAGATACAGGTAAAGTCAAACATCGATATCACCTTAGACGAGCACACTGGGCCCTAATAGATTTCGGGGGACTTACCCAAGAAGCTGACACGAACTAAACCAAAGATGGAGGAAGCAGAGGCAAATGATGTGGAGCAGTTTAGAATATATCGACAGCAATTCGTGGAGCTATACCGGGAGACGGTCTTGTTTTTACAATAATTCCCACCACCTAAACTAGAAGAAGACCGGAGAAAAAGGCGCGAGCATGCGGCTATGTGGAGGGCGCCGAAGAGGCATGATATTAGCATTGGGTCGAGGCAGGCAGAAGCCGCAGGGCAGGTAGACTATGCATCGAATCATTAAATATCTTCTCTCTTTCACCATACCATGCTTCTATCACCTGGACAAATGAGGACTTGGGGTATTCATACACCGAAACTGTCTACTTACATATCCATTCCTACATAACTAAGCCCACCAAATCCTTCGAAATCTACAGAATACTATCGAGCTCATCCATCGGATTGCGTTCCATGCCACACTCTCTAGTCGCACCGAATCCCCGAAGAACATATTGAGGAGTCCGTCACACACCAAGTCCTTTCCTTCACTCACTCGAGAGCTTTGGCAAGTATTGCAATCCGCCCCCTCTGTGCAAAAGGCCACCGGAACCGGTTTGCCATCCCGATCTCGATCTGCAGCTCCTCAGCCCATTTCCACACTAACGCAGGATTCTTCAGAAAGCCACGGCCGACTAGGACGAAGTCCAATTGTTGCTCTGTGACCAATTCTTGGACCAAAGCAGCTGTGGTGATCATCCCGGAAGCTGCAAAGAAAAGCCGGTCACCAACTGCTTGTTTTATGTTGGCAGCAAGCAGTGCCTGGAAACTAGGTTTGACATGAAGTTTGACATGAAGCTTCTGGGCGCTGTGATTACCCCCACTGCAAACATCAATGGCATCGATGTACCCCGTATCAGCAAGGACTTGAGAGAAGGCCACAGCATCTTCGAGGCGCCAACTGGGTTCATGTGGCAAGCTTTCCTCCAGCCAATCAGTCGCTGGAAGACGGATGATAACCGGCATCGAATCTGGAACCGAAGCACGGGTAAGCTTTGCAATTTCCAAGGTCAGACGTATCCGATTTTCAAAGGTGCCCCCGTAACCGTCCGATCTCTTGTTTGTAGCGGGCGATAAACACGACATTAGCAGATAGCCATGGGCATTGTGGATCTCGATAAAGTCCACCCCAGCCTTCACCGCACGTTTGACGGCAGCGACCCAGTCAGCCTTGAATTTCCCGATATCCTCTAGACACATTGCTTGTGGCTGGGCCGAGTACTCTGCGTATGGAATATCCCCAGGCCCCTGCACTGCCTTCGGCCACCCACCTAGCTTTTCGTTTGCCACATCACCGAAGGATATCCAAGGAGCCACCATGCTCGCTTTCCGGCCAGCATGCGCAAGCTGGATTCCGACTACCTGGTTTTGGCTGTGAATAAAGTCAACCACTCTGCGCAATGGTTCAATTTGCGAATCTTTCCACAAGCCGTGATCCTGAGGCGTAATACGACCCTCTGGGGAGACTGCCGTCGCCTCCACAATCAGAAATCCTGCGCCACGTTGTGCGATAGCCCCCAGATGTGCCAAGCGCCAGTCAGTCATATGCCCATCATCGGTGGAGTATTGGCAGAGGGGAGAAAGCTGAAATTGAAATCAGCGATTCGTGCTCATCTCTTTTGCATGGCGCAAACCTACCCCGATTCGATTGGAGAAAGTCACACCGCGGATATGGATCTTCTGGAATAGCTTTGGGACTAGTTTTCCGTCGCTCTGGGGATCTGCAGCCAGCCCGGCAGGGACATTCTGATAGGGAGTGAAGTAGTTCACTGTAGGCGCAGCGCGATTTTCTAGAGATCGGGACGTCATTCTCGGATATTAAGCACTAGCTGCATATCCTCAATGTGGGACCCTATACACTACTTAAATAACGGCAGTTCCTCGTCCAGTAAATTGGCTATTTATTAGCTCTTTGCCTATCTATGGTGTAGCTTTGTCAAGATTTGTTAAGCATTTAGACCGTAGGGATGAGTTTCTAATCATTTTGATATCTCCGATGTCCGATATCCATTAACCACTGTTACTCCGATTAAAGCATGGGTAAGGGATAAGCAACCAAATACTCGACATAAGCACTGTGGACAGATCTGCTGGTATGATAGATACAAGATAAAAAGTGCAGTACTGTATGCTAGACTTCTTTTCTTTGATTCGACGTTGCTAAAGGCTTTACATGTTTGAATTAATATGCCTCTGGCCTATGTTAATACGGAGAGTGGTCAATGGTGATCTAAGTACACCATTTCTATATCGACATCAAGCTTCGTTACCCATAATTTACAGATGTGTAAGCATTAACTCAATCATAGAGAGAGCGACTGTGTGTATATGTCAATTGACCTGTCTTCCTTACAGCACCTCGGGTCGGAGAAAACATTGCATCGGACTTATCGCAGTGTCCAGTGTCAATCAATGTCTCGAAAAGCCCCAATGACCTGTCGGAGATGTATGAATTTTCACGTATTTCACTCTTATTCCTCGTCTTTACTTCTTTTTTTTAAGTTTATTTTATTTGTTTATTTTTTTTTTTTTTTTCTTTTGGAGGAAAGGGGTGGAACTGAAAAGCGAGATAGGTCAACCTTCCTACCATCACGATTCACCACCCAACAGCCTCTTCCTGTGGCACGAAGCAAGACTTTCATCATGAAAAAATATACTTAATCCTAGAAGTCCAGATTCCGGAATATCTCACTCGCCTCTGTCGGTAGTTTAGATAATAATTCCATTCGAAATTACAGGTTTCTAAGCTGAGAACCACCGCAGCCATCCAGGTTTACTTAAATGATAGTCGCATTGGCTACGACAAAGGATGGGCACAAGCGACATGACCTAGCATGCAGATCATGCAAAAGCTGAATATAGAGTGACTCAGGGTACAGAGGATAGGTAAAAAGTAGAATAAATACCCTACCCGATAGTCAACTGACCTACGCTCAGTATTTAGACCACGCAGATAATTGGGTATAAAGAATTAGACCTTATTGTCTGTGAATTCCACCCCGTTTAGGATTAGGTTTAGATTATTAAGTAATACTAATTAGTTAGTACTGACTCAGTAGGGGTAAATCTAGATTATCTCTATAATGTCTGAGCTCTGACTTTACTACTATTTTTTAAGCTATGTAAATCTTACCGTTATCTCTACTAGGCCTAGTTACCTAAGGTCCTGCCCGCTCATCACAACCCAATTCATCAATCTAGACCAGATGATGTGATTGGAATAATAATAGATTAGAGGGATAAAGATCTCGTAGATCCATATTCCACCCCCTTTACAATTCACCGAGCTACTTTCCTAGACCAACCGATCAAGGCAAGGACTCTGTCGCCCACCTCCATATAAAGAAGCTCTAACACCTCCAAACAGTCGTAAGTTAAGAAAGGACGGTAATAATAAAACGTTTACTGCAACCAGGCGACCTAAGTCATCTGAGAAGTGGTTTACTTAGTAGTTACTTTGGATCATGTCCCTAATGAGTTCAAATTGTGAGACAGGAAGGTTTGGTGCCTTCATTCATTTATTATATACAGGGTGTCCCGATATTGCTATCACCATATATACCAGGATCGCCTATACAGCTGCCCCAATGTAGAAGTTCTAAAGCGAACGGATATAACCCGACAGTCCTGTTCGGTGCCCGAGTTGTCCATGCACAAGAGGCAGGGTATACTGTACATAGAATCGGTGACAGGAATATTAAAAACGGGCCAATCAAAGTGCCCGGATGCCGAGTGTAGGGTATAGAGAATAAACAGAGCAATCAAAAAGAAATTAGATAACCACCACTTTGAAATATCATCACCACTTCCAACCACAACTACAGCACGTCCCATTCCAAGGAGCGTTTAATGCTTCTCGTGGACCTCCTCAGTCTCCTGGCCACTGTCACTGCTGAGGCCAATCTCGGTCTTCTCCGGCGTAGCATGTTCGTTGGCGTCCAAGCCCAGCTCGCGAGACTGTTGGACAATCTCTTCGAAGGTGAGCTTGGGCATGGAGTTGGCAACTCTCCAGGCCATCTTCCCTTCGACATGGGCTTTGGCATAGATGATGTCGACCTCTTCAAGCTCACGGCCGGCAGTTTCAACGTAGAAGAAGAAGCCGAAGATCAAACCGAGGAAGTTAAATAGCGCGAAGAATAGATAAACACCCCATGGGCTCTGGCCAGCGAAAAGGGGTGTGAACATGACCACGGCAAAGTTGCAGATCCAGTTGGTACATGTTGACGCCGACGCGCCCACAGTACGTGTACGGAGGGGGTTGATCTCAGGGGGGTAGATCCAGGGCAGTGGTAGCAGAGTAAATGCAAAGAAAGTAATGAAAAGGAAGATACCGACAGCGGCACCCTTCGAGTTTTCCTCGGTTTCCTTAATCAAGCAAGCAAATGTGATCACAAAGCTCAGTCCCTGACCGAGGAAACCAACCAGGTATAGATTGCGACGGCCGACTTTTTCAATCATAAAAAATGACGGGATAGTTGCCAGGACATAGACAGTCGAGAATACACCACCCATGATTAGAGACAGATATTTCTCCATACCAAGGTTTTCCTGGAAAAGTAATGTTGAGTAGTAAATAGCAGCGTTACAGCCAGTAAACTGCTGGAAAAATTGACCAGAGCAACCAATAAGAAGGCGCTGGAATTCCTGAGTTTTGCCAAATGTAAAAACTGTCTTCCAGTTGGACTGTGTGCTCTTCGAGGATTCCATATCCGTTTTCAAGAAGTTGAAGTCACGAAGGACTTCATCAGAATCAGGAGAAGTACCCTTGAGCTTACCGAGAACTTCACAGGCCTCCTTGTCAAGTCCTCTCATAACAAACCACGACGGGGAATCCGGGAGCATCACGGCACCAGCGGCCACAACCAAGGCGAAAAAGATCTGGAGGGCCACAGGGAATCGCCACTGGACAGTATCTGCGGCGTGCGAGAGACCAAAGACCACCCAGTAGGCAATAAAGGTACCACCAGCGATCATCGCACCCTCAAAACAGACCAGGAAACCCCGATTGTGCGCGCCGGAGCATTCTGATTGCCAGACCGGGATTGTGGCCGTGTTCATACCATTTCCAATACCCGATACAACACGGCCAATAACGAACTGGCCAACTTCCCAATGACCAGTGAAGCAGACCGTTGTCAGCAACGCGCCAATGATGAGGACACTGGCACCCATACAGATCAGGCGAGTGCGGCCGAGTCTGTCGCCGAAGAACATGGAGAACATTGCGCCGAAGAAACAGCCAAGCTCATAACAGGATGTGACAGCACCGCGGATGACGTCGATGTAGTGTTTTTCCCCCGCAGTCGGATTGTCAGGCATTTTGAGAATTGGAAAGGAGTCCACGAACTCCTCACCGTTAAGGAGACCCGCCATCATGCCCTGATTGTAGCCAAATAGCGAGAAACCCACGACAGCGGCAAAGGTGATGCTCAATCGGAGCGACCGACCACTCAAGCCGCTAGTGGTCGTCCACATGTTGACGGTAGGAATAAAGTAAGAGCCGTCAGTTCGTTGGGGGGAGGTGGGGGGGAAAGAAAGCTGGGGGAAAAATTATAAGGGAGTAAAGAGTACATCGGGACAGGAAAAGTCGCGGTCTTATAACAACTTATATATCGGACTTTCTAATGTAACCTTGGTGGGACCCCGAACGGGGAAAGTCCAGCGAGGCGGAGAGACGCAAACGAACTTTTTTGCCTTGGCGCTTGGCGCTTGGCACTTGGCACTTGGCGGGATCCACTGCTTATGATGGCGATGACTAATCTGGAGGCCCCAGGTGCGATTTCCAATATTCCAATATGTCGTCCCTGGAGCCGCCAAGGCCTTTGGCGCCCCAACATGATGTCGATAACTTTTCGCCAAGTTACCCACATGGCGCTAAGCAAAATTTGCCCGGTTCTTTACGAAATTTTGAACCAATGATACCCAACAACTTTGCGAGAAGCACAAGGCATGCGGACCGAAGCAATCTCGCTCGACTGTCTTATTGTGTCAAATTGGCATTTCGACCAACGCCGTAGGAGTAAGTGGCAGGTGGTATCGGGACCCACTCGGAACGGCCGTGTGTATGTATTAGTATCTTGATTCACATGAAACTATACTAAACGAACGCTTTCCGGGCCGCATAGACCCCATTACTCTCCATCTGGAGGACCCATGACCCACAATGACGATGCGGTCTATGGAGTACAGAGTAATGTTACCGACTGGGTCCATTGTTACGTTCCTTTTCTTGATGAACCACTCATAGCAGACCAACAATAAAATTTTGCAAAATGCCACGTTCGCAAAAGCTGCGGAAAGATATGAGAGAGTTATGGTGAGATCGTGAAGAGTGCAAAAGAGGGATTAAACATCATCTCATCGGAATGCTACCTCCACCTCTTCCCCCACGATACGTGCACAAGGTGGTTCAATCCGGGGATTCCAGCGCTAGAAGAGTCAGACGTTGTACGGTTGCAAGAGTCCATGATTAGGCGGGGGGATGGGGGAGCATGTGGGCAAGCCGGCCAGTGGCCAAGGGAAGCTTTGCCGACTTCTTGGCAAAACGCCGAGTTCTTGGCACACGGCGAGTCCCGCCACGGCGCCACCATTTCCGTTCAGGTCGACTGGCGCCCCAGAACTGACCGCGGGGCTGCTTCATATCCGGGGCAGAGTATCGGCACGTGGTATGCCGTTTCAGGGCATTCGCCGGCACCATCATCACGGCTTACCTTCCAAACAGTGCCCTTCGCCTCGGGGTAATTTGCGTGGGGGCCGTGGACCAACATCCTTAACGAGATCTGTCGAGGCGTAACGGCTTTGAATTTTCCCAGGTGATCACGGCGGAAGTTATTCCCAGCTTTCCTGACCTTCCTCGATGTGTTCCGCAGGCTCGTCGAACGCTGCAGCGGAACAAACCCACGATGTAGTAGAGGCAAGGAAGCGCGCTTGGCTCCCTCCTTCCTTATACTCCGTAGGAGTCTAGTACTTCTTAGACTAGGTTTGTAAATTTTGAGTCCAATAGGCCCGCGCTTGGTACTCTGCAAGCTTTTTCGTAATCCATATCGGCCCGATTAGAGTAACTCTCGGACGCATAGTAAGGGCCCTTAGGTCCTTCTATTACTTAATTGTCCTCGTGAGCAGACATTACGGTTGATTTGCCGGGAGCCTAGTTTGCCCTAGGTTTCACTGTGTTGCTTATTCGCTCGATAGGCTTATCTAATTGCTGAGGGCTTCGCCCTGCTTATGAACGAACTGGGGATATCGCACAAAATTTTTGATCTTTTTTATTTTTTTGTCCCCTGAGGACAGTAAGTACATCGACAATATGCAGATGTGTTGCGGGAGTATCTTGTGTGGAATGTGGGGATTCCGATGTAAGGTGTAAACTTTCAAAAGCTTCTGGAAAGAATCTCCGTCTTCAGAAGGCCGTCTTTCGTTCAATGTGGAAATATCAGCCACGTACGAAGTTAAAATAATAATAATAATAATAATAATTAAATTAAAAAAAATTAAGAAAAAAATTAAGAAAAAATAAGAAAAAATTTTCGGGTTTCCAATAACCATCCCACATGTAAAGCTTTTCAATCGACATCAGTGGCGCTCTTGAACGCAGCCACCAGCCATGGCAAACGTCATTGGGGGGATAATTTTCGTAGTAATATTATTGTCCAATTTCCGTCGGGTGTCTTCCGTTCTACTAGTTCTAAGCCGCTTATTGGCTGGCAGGATCTCATAGGTTGCAGGACCAATGAGAGATGACTGCCCCCAACCGGAGCGAAATGGAGAAACACAATACGATCCTACTTAGACCCACTCATTAAAAAAAAAAAAAAAAAAAAGTAGCCAGGGACTGTACTCCGTACGGGGTAGACAATGAATTCACGCCTAGGCAGTCATGTCTTTGACGTGACATGGGATCTCCATGTTCCTTACCCGCCACATGGCTGGCCTATTGGTCGAAAATCCGAGAACCCCTCAGGGATATCGTAAGTTGTGTCTATCAATTCTACTGTTTAGCGTTAGGCCTAGGTTACTAGGTAATTGTAACGGGAGTAAACTTGAAAGGTGCAATCCGGATGAATCCGAATTGTAGATTCAGATTTGGGCGACCTTTTACCCGAATTGGGAATGTGTTGGCCCAGACTCGACAGGCACACACTTACAGCAATACCAAATATCACCCTTGATGAAAGACACTAGCAGTTAGCCATATTGGAGCAAAGCGAACCGGTTCGCTAGTTGATCAGATGTACCAGGTACATCGCGTATGAAATCGGAATGACAAACTTCAAAGCCAGCAGTAAAAAAAAAAAAAAAGAAAGAAAGAAAGAAAGAAAGAAAAGAAAGAAAAAAAGAAAATATACCACAGGCTCAAGGCTGAACGGTAGAAATACAAAAAGCAAAAAAGATGGAGACGCGGGGAATCGAACCCCGGACCACTCCCATGCTAAGGGAGTATTATACCACTAAACCACATCCCCAATTAGATATTACGAGCATCAATATCTATTTTTATATACAAAACCTATTCACTAGCAAATTGAAGCCTATCTATCGTCTCGTACCTCATACTTGAAAAGGATCTATTTAAATCTATCGAACTGAATAGGCATTCCTGATTACTTGTAAACATAATTCTAAGCACATATAGTCGGCAGAATTACCTTCATCCCTTTCCCCCATTCCTTCTCTTTCCACTATAGTAACATATAAGTCAATCGAGAACTTTGTTATGGGAGCCAAGGTAGATACATCCTTTTTTTATATATGTTGGACTGGACGACCAGACCTCCACAATATTCTCATAGCCAATCTGATAATAACATCTCCGTCATGTATAAGGTGCGTCGGATATTTCCTGTAATCAAGATTGGAACCTGTTTAGCATTCCCTGTATTTGTTCTATAGACTTATTTCCTTTGTAGAGACTACACCGGGTGCGAGTATTAGCCGGGACCTCTACGCTTGCCGATCCGGGTGCTAGTTTACGCTGGGCCTCAGTTTTAGTCACACGGCCAATTTGGATAAACACTGTTTGCATGGGTGTTGAAATGGCCAGGACTACCAGATTCTGCGTAAGGTCAATCGTCTGAGTTAGTTGCAGACCCTGTTAGGCTTCTCCGACGGCTGGCTCATGGTCCATTCCCTTTCCTTATTTTCCCTGTCCCCCTGCCTCCTTTACTCAGACATGCCCCTCATTCCGCAGCCGTCCTTCATGATTGCTGGGTTTCCTTATTCTAGGACAATGCATCTGTTTCAGTCCTGGAATATGTCTCGGTGGGGATTGTAGGACCATCACTAAGTGGGTCTATACTGTGGGAACAATAGTGGAGAAAGTAATCTGAATCTAAGATACAGGCTTTGGCACGGTATGATCGATATGAGTCGAGGAGATCGCCAGAATGTGTATCTTAGCGTCGATCACCCGCGACAGGTTTATCCTAACGGGTTATAGAAAGGGCGACGAAGAGCTAATGAATCGAGCCCCCAAATAGGACCTAAGTGGATGAGGTACCTCTGAGGTCGGACGGTCATGTCTGAATGATTCAAACGGGTTATCAAAAGAGCGACTAGAATTTAATGGATCGAGACCTTGACATGACCCGAACGACTCGAGATTCTAGCGCTCCAATCTCGTCCTAGTCTAATAGGCTCCGCTTGAGATTGTATAACCGCCCTTTCTTCAAATTCAGGGAGAGCTCAGCCTCAGCCGATGCCCTCTCCAACTCAGCACCAGTCCAGCCCACTAAGTCATAGTTCTGCCCCAACCCTATCTACAATATGATGAGCGGTATCCTATATACTATAATGATTCCTTTCGCATGATATCATAGGGCTCCTTTGCCAGTGTTCCTGCTATTTCCTCCATTATCGCGGGTTCCCTCGCCCCCCTCTCGGGTGGGAATATCGACTGACTCGGCCTGCTGTCTATCGGAATCAGACTCTGATTCATTTCGGTGGTGTGCCTCTTCAGGCTCGACTTACTAAGAAATCTCCCTTGTTTGAGTTTCAATATGATTAATCCATGAAGTTGTCACCGGGTTCGGATTAATGATTCGGATAGCTTGGAGGTGAGTTCAGACGATACCTGGCTAATCCTGTAACCGACTTGAACCTGAGACTTTTATCCTCGTCGAACTTGGTTGATGGCGAGGTGTCATCACTCAGGGTAGTCCCTCTTGTCTGAATTTACTTTCATTGTACCCATCGAGAGAAATAGACGTACCCCAAAACTTGAAATTAGGAGAAGGAAAGAAGTATAAAAGTATATAACATAATAAGGGGACTGGTATTACGGCGGATGAGGGAGAATGGGTATGGGATAAGGAAAAAAAGTGAGTTGGAAAGAGAGAGAGTGAGGTTAGTATAACATAGAAGGAAGGAAAAGTAAGCTCGAGGTGGAGGGATAAGTATATGGTTGGGTATGCTCTTCTACGCTTACATTTTAAATAAGTAACAAAAACAGGGCGAATTAATCAATGGATTGATCGCCTGTTCAACAGCTACCAGATCTCCGTCACCCACTCATTATGGGCTACTCTGTAACCTTCCTTCCCGTTTCAGGCCATCCTTTTAGTCGATAAGTTGGAAGGTAACCACACTTGGTCTACCATAGAAGTCCGACATACATACACACATACATATATACATAAACCAATGTGTGTCAGTTTTGTCAAAACACTTTGTTACTCCAAAGAAAAGCCGCACCTTTATGTTACATTTGAGCTCGTCTTGGCTTCGCCTTATGGCTACTAGACTCCAGCACCACGGTGAGGTGTGAGCTCATTGCTGGAGGCCCGGCCCGAAGACCTGGACACCCGCTGTCACTAGGACTTTGGCAGGGGACGCGTTACCTCTAAAGGTCGCTGTCATCACCGTCCTGGAGTGCGGGCAATTCCTGACCACCACAGCACTCAACGTCCATGGCGGTATCCTCCATAGGAGGAGGCAGGGGCGGCTCATCGGTTCCCTGGGGCAGGACCTGAGGTCCCTCACCCCGCTGCTGTTGTTGCTCCTCCCGGTGCGGGCGCGGCTGCTGGACCATTCGGAAGGGAAGATCCACTTCCTGGCCGGGCGCCTGCAAGGCGAGAGCTGGAAGCTGCTCGGCCTTCCGCTGCTGCTGCTGCTGCTCCTGCGCAGCCTGTCGACGCTGCCTACGCTCTTGAGGAGGCGGACGTCGGCCCCGTTTGTTCTTACGTCTTTGTCCTCCTTCCTGGGCTGCCGGAGCAACCTGGTTGTTGGACGCAGATGAAGCAGTGCGTTTAGCCTGTAAGCGTTCCTGACGCGCACCGGTCTAACGAAATGCTAGCTGGCTCTTATGGACTTTCTGCGACGTGCCAAAGGTGTTACTCACCAAAGCATTGATGGCGTTCACCAACGTCCATTCAAAATGCTCCTCCGATTCGTGGTCGGATTCACCGCAGGTACGACACTTTTCTTTCTGCCGCTTTCTCTTGCCGGCACGTTCCTGCTGTCTATCAGGAGGGGTTTCCTGCGGCTTCCGTACCGACGCTTACCGGGGGGCTTACCACCACCACCGGCAACCTGAGGGGCAGGAGGGGCCACAAGGTTATCCGCCATGACGGACGCAAAAAGAGGAGGGAGAAGTAGAGGGAAAGGGTATCTGAAATACGCCTAAGAGAAAAGGTAACCGCTTGTTAACGAGTAGTAAGCTCGTGTGGTCGTCGATAAAAAATGGATGTGACGGGTGAGGAGGGAAGGAGAAGAGGAGAAAGGGAAGAAACGAAACAAGAGAAAGAAGACACAGGGAGAGAGAGGGTGTTTCTGCCTGGCAACACAACGCAACGCGTCCAGCTACACGCGCCTTATCACGTCATGAAACAACAGGGTGATATTCACTGATATGGGCCTCTGCATGTTTAGGTATTGCACTCTGTGGATATGAGATTTCATCAATATGCGGCTTCATCTTCCTAGCCTCGATGATAATACCATCGATCTAGTGTACCGAATGGATTCTATTCCACATCATCCTCCTCTGCCTTGCTTCATGAGTTCCTCTATAGATCGCATACTTGCTTCATTATCCACTGTGATATCGGTTGTGCACAGTTCATATTTGGAGTAACTTCGACCTTTACTTGGCTATCTACTACTTGGTTGACAGGACTGGGGTGATGATCAGTTATAGATTGGCATGTACATCTTTTGTAACCATTGAGGTTATTGAAGCTGATTGTTATCTGGGTCAAGAAATACAAGTTTTATTCTAACCATAGATTTATGACAAGCAAGGCAGCCTTGAGGGGAAAGGTAATGGAAACGGAGCATATAGAGTTTCCCGTCTAACGCCCTAAGCGGCTTCAGAGTACTGCAGATCCGCAGTTATACGACGCTAAGTCCTGGCAAACGCCATCCAATACAGAGTCATCGAGAAAAGCTAACGACTCTGGCATTATACTCAGAATCCACTTGGTAGCTAAATGCGGGAAGATTGTGGGAAGCTTGATAACATGGCAGGAATGATTGCAAGATAGGATAGCAGGAGGATTTCCCAGTCCCTAGCGCTGATGCTGATCAGGAAGATCTGCAAATGCAGCTGAAGTTGGTGGATGGTATGAGTCGTCGAAGGGCAATTGGGGAGCGCACAATTCCGGCAGCTTAGTAGGACTCTTGACAACCTGACCTGTGGCACTTGCATTGAGACTACCAGAAATATATCCTATGTCACTACATTTAGCATGGAGCCCATAACCATTGCCTCCTGGTCAAGGCCTTCCCCAGGTATCAGGGTATATGTCGCCCTCACAGTCCTGGCACACCACTGGGCGCGCTAGGCTGTTCATGAACTGCATGAGGTGTCTTCTACGCACCAAGGACACCATAATGGGACAAATAGATTTGTGTCATTCGTGCTCTCGGGCAGAGCATCCGTCGGCATGCCATGGTTTTCACTGTACCTAGAACGGGCAGCCTTTTCTTAGGCTGCAATCAACCAAATTTTGGGAGAGGTAGGAAACCAACATCACTTTGATGACATAAGTACAGTCCTGGCTAGTCTTTAAAGCACTTGGTGAACTTTTCTCTACCCCCCGCCCCCGGTGGTGGATGTACTAGGGCGACTGTGGAGAAGTTAAATATGGTTCTATAAACTGCTGCATTTAAGGCTTAGTCTTTCAGAGGGCTTGGCGCTTTCTCTTGCTTGGTCATTTTTGGCTTGTCTGGGGCTGCCTTTTCTGTTCTACATGAACACCGTGCCTGGTGGATAACGTCTCGCCAGCCTCAAGGAATTTGGTCACAACAGCGATCCTATGAGGCGGGCATTCTGGCAAAACCAGAGATGCACAATGCCGGAAGGGGCCTTATGCACCTATCAGTGGCCCACTGGATTGAGGTACAACTTTCTTCTACTCCTTGAGGAACTGTTTCCTTACTGCTTGGATCACAGCTGCTGGGAGGGCTTGTGGGGTCTGGGGGACGACACTAGGATTTAGAAGCAAGGACCCAGCACTAGTAACTGAATCGATCCCTACATTGACATTCATCGTTATTTCCAAGGTTCCCTCAACCAAGTTTTGCTGGCTCAACATAAGTCTGACTCCCCTTTGGCTGATTTTGTAATGGTATAGTGGTGTAAAAAAAAATCCATAACTAGTTCTGCCAAGACATTTCGTGATATGAAACAGCAAAAACAAAAACATACAACAGGAGGGATTCGCTGGTGGTCACCCACCCAACTACTAACCTCCCGGCGTGTGGCTTAAGTACGGCTGAGCGGACGGGAAGCCCTGTTCTCCACACCCTATGGTCGTATGTACCAGCTTACAACTTGCCGGGGATTATATACAGCTTTTATCATGTACGATTATGTTTAGTAGGTATCTATGTAAATAAACCTTTCACCCTTCTGATCTATCAGCCCGTCATATTTCAACAGTGATACAATAATAGCTTTAGTGAATAATATGTTCCTAAAAGTTTGACATTCCATTGGTTCTGCCGCATGTTGAATTTTTGGATGTCCATAATATTATCAGTGGTTGCGATATAGCTAGTATAAAAGTGGCAATATATATCTTCGCAGTGTTGAAAGTACTGCTGGGAAATAGGCCAACCCGGTCATGGCACAAATGTCGCCATTAATTTAGTAATTTTTTCTATACTCTCTCAGTATTTTAACATTGGTCAGTATTGGGATAGTAGATAATATTCCAGTACTATATATCAGGAAATCTGTACCTAGTATGGCAATAGACTATCTACTACAGTAAAAATAATATAGTCGGGAGACCAAGACGGCCATAGAACTGTATGGTACGGCAGCCAGTGCTTGCAGTCAGATCTATATATACAAGCAATAGACTAAGCTACAAGATTCTCTCGAAGAGTAATGACTTCCTCTCTGGATCGCCTTCCAGTAGCCGAGAAACCCTCTAGGGATATATATAAAGCCTAAGCAGTTCCCGGCAAAAGTATTGGCCGAATCCGCGTATCTACGTGTCACCCACGTGCCTACCTTTTTTTTTTTTTTTTTTTGTTTTATTCAATTATCAAGAAAACCACGAACTGCTGCTCGTATAGCTTGTATCCATCCTTTCTCATGAACCTATGGGATTGCGTGTTAGCATGGCCTGCTCTCATCACTAGGACAAAGAGTGTACAGCAGCTTACTCTAATATACGAGCTAGCTGACGTCTGATGCTGTGTAGCTTCCTGTCTGATAGTTCATCGCGAATCTCATCGACATCCTCCCCGGGAACAGTACTCATGAAGAGAAAGAAGACAGTCCCTCCATCAAGTGGCCATCCGGTACCTTGAACCTGTCCCCAGTGGGCCACATACTTCGGTCCATAACCAGCATTACCAAAACGCTCTGCAGCATGCACCTCACAGGAGAAAAGGTCTATAGCGATCTTCTTTTCCTCCTCGGGGTCATCAAAGTCGAAGTATTTCAGTTTAACTCGTAACGAATCTTCACCATATGGGACTCCGCTGTCTTGGTGTTCTCTGCGAGGGCAAGAACATGTTGCTGGCCCATTCTATCATCAAGGACTTCTGTTAACTGCTCCTGGACTTTGACTTCCTTGTCATCGAATGTGATGACCGTACCGGCACAGTCAAAATCCCAGATTTCCTCATCCATGGTGCGAGTACGAAGATGTCGGTAAGTGGGTATATGGAATATTGCTAAATGAGGGGTGGGTGGATACGGAGCGGATGTATGAACAGAAAATACCGTGGGAAGAAATATAGTGGATAAATGGTATGGTGTGAACAGTGAATAGGTAGAACAAGGGAGTTTCAATTCTCCTTTCTGCCTACTGTGCGGCGACTAATGTCAGTAGGCAACAACTACATCATATTCGCCTCAGACTCTACACCCCGATGATAATTCTACAATGCTACCCGTGTAGTTCAACAGGACATGAATAATGAATAACTGAAAAGCCCTCTATGCAGTGCTTCCCAACGCTATCCAATAATTTTCATCAATACCCAAATTTCGTCTACTCATAATGATAAGACGGATTTTCGGATCGAATGGAGAAACTTGTCCTCTTATATGCACTATTTACTGCCAGACTTCATTGCTAGTCCATGTCGAGGAATGTAGGCTCTTGAAAGCAAGACAAAGCAGCGAGTATATGGCATTCTATTGACTAGATATCATTGAATAGCTCTCCCCATTCCCCTTCTCATGAAGGCTTTCCGGTTGTATAAATTGCCACCTGGTTCTAGACTTCCGTAATACAATATCATTTACTACTACCGTACCGTAAAGCTTATCACCTGATCCTCGCCTAGCGTCCCCCAGCGTTTTACAGCGTCTTACAGCGTCTTACAGCGTCTTACAGCATTTTACAGCTTACTCTCACCTTTATCTACCTGCTAAACTGCGACATAAAAATCGGATCAATGGCCTCTGCTGCTGTTCCTCCTTCTGCTGCTCCTGAGTTCGCATCTGAGGAGAGGTCCCTCCTCATACAACGATTTAGCAAGGCAGTCGGTCTGAACTACGTCGATTCTGCCTCACATGCCATGTTATGGCTATCAGATCTCGATTTTCTCCGGAAGAGGGTTGAAATAATAGAGTCGGCTGAGGAAATACGACCAATGGCTAAAGCTAGCTTGAACAACGTCCAGCCTTCTAAGGATGCTATCAAGGCATGGCTGGCTCGTAGATCGAAAGGAAACGACTCAACAAGAATAGAAGAACAACCTGGCGAACCCACCGAACCCACACCTACACATGTGGCGTCCCAGAAAACGTCACGCAAACGAAAGTCAAAGGGAAAGTCTAGCTCCCCAAGAAAACTTCCTCGGCCGACGATGTCTGGTTCTCGATCGAAGCGGCTCAAATCTGCGAAGGACACGGCCAGCGAGAGAGATAATGGGTGCTGTGTCATTACCAAGATGGGTGAACCCATCCAAATATGCCACATCTACCCGTACCCGTTGGGAGCTAAGGCCAAAAGTGAACGGGAGAGCTTTTGGTCTCATCTGGAAATTTTCTGGCCTCCCGAGACGATCGCCAGGTGGAAGAAGGATATCATGGGTCCAGACAACACAGAGGTACCTCAAAACCTACTATGCCTTTCGACTATTGTGCACGAGCTCTGGGGCTCGGCACGCCTTGCCTTTGAACCCATTGAGATGTCTGAGGACAAGACATCCCTTACAATGCGGTTCTGGTGGCTACCTCGTCGAGAGCCCTTCAAGCAGGTACCCCTAGTGGTGGCTCCCTCCCTTCCATCCGATTTGAAGGCAAGTTCCCTCAATGCCAAGTTATGGAATTGCGATACGGATGAGCCCATCTATTCCGGCCAACTCGTGACAATGACGACCGATGATCCGGAGGCCAGGCCCCTCCCATCCTTTGATCTATTGCACATCCAATGGGTCTTGAATCGGGTCGCCGCCATGTGTGGCGCGACAGATGTTACGGATGAGGAACTCGAGGACTATTTTGAAGGCTTTTCGGAATCTGAAGACATGGTGCGAGAGACTTCAGACGAAAGCTATGACGACGACGACGAGGACGATGATGATGATGCTTTCGGTTAACTTGACGATAAACTCCACCCGCGCTTCGAGCTCATGCTGGTCGCGCTGCTGGTGTCTACATCTGACCATCCAACAATCTAGTTATTGTAACAGCTATAGGCTTTTCACATCGTGATCTTAAGATACGACGACCAAAGCGATATCACAAATACGTAGAGACTGGATTCCAGTTAGTTTAGTAGAGCAGCTTCTTTGTGAAGTCTTGCCAGTGTGGTATAAGTTAAGAAACGGTACCTCCCAGGTATACTTCACAGAAAAGGATAAACCGTCTTGAGTAGCTAAACTAACACAACTATATTTGTCGTCTCCATATTTGCCCTAGTTTCATAAACACTATGCACGCTCATAGATATGTAGAATAATGCTTACCGGATGCTTTTCGACTTTTGTTGCACAAATCCTGATCTTGCTCAGTATATCATCTAGGGATGGTCATGGGTGACGTCTGGTTCGATCTGCCCTTTCTATTTGCCGCGGGATTTTACGAATTTGCTCTGATCGCTGTATCTGCGGTCAGAGTGCCTTATAGGATTACTTGATAGGAATGGGTAATACTGGATAATGTGGCTGTCGGAAGGTTGGGTGAGCAATTTTCCCTTGGTCAAAATTTGCCTACTTAGCATCACAGGGCCTTCTACATCGACATCACGAACATAGCTCTTTGCGGGGATAGTGTCCAACCAGAAAGCTTGATTTAGAAAGACTATTCTAGGGGGCAAATACAACTTGAGCAACATGTCCTAATTGGCGAGACCAGAGGACTTCCAATCTACCATACCTAGTGTTTAAGAGCCTGTCGACCGATCGTTGAGACCACATGCCAACGCAACGAGCATCTCGCCGAGCACATAGGGTCATGGGGTATTAGGATGGCATTAGATTGGCCATGTAGGAGAGGAATTGGCGCAAGATCGGCGCTTATTATACGCTCGAAGTCAATCGAGGAGTCAGTGGCAAACCAACCGTGAGATTCGCCACAAGTCTATGACCCGAACATGATGCTATCGCGAAGCTTCCTCGATATATGGAAGCACCAAGAAGCCCATCGTATAGTCCTGGATTCCTCATATATAGCCTTACTGCCCCAGTTGATATGAAATGGTTTTTTTTTAAGTTCACAATCAAGTGCTTTGTTGTATATTTCTCCTTTCTTTGTCAATTCGTGCCAAGTTCTTATTCATTTCGTCCTTCCTAAGTATCTACAATGTCTTGCCACCAGACTCCTTCGTATACATGCATGCATGTTCTTTTACGATAGCCGGCGTTTATTTCTTTCTTTATCCTTTCAATACGTTCATGTACAAGTCCTGTTCACACAAAACCACCTGAGCATGTCGCGAGCTATAGCCGACTGGCGATGACCGGATCCTCGTGTGGTCCTGCGTCTCGCAAATTGGCCGCCGGCAGCTGCGGCATTGGCAACTTCAACTCGGTCGCGATGGTCCTGGCAGCCCAAAGGCCAGTGACGAATGCCAGCGCGAGACCACCAGCGTACCCAAGATTGCTAAATCCTCCACCGTCGACACCTGCGATCAATAAACCCGGGATAGGTGTCTTGTCGGGAGTAAGGGCACGGCCCTTGGTGTCGATAAGAACGCCGCCGTAGGTGAACGTAATTCTATCAGAGTCAATACTTTAGCCAGGAGTGATTCACTTGTTGGGGGCAACGTACGATGGTTGGACTTCCATGACGAAGAATGGTCCTTCACCTTCCACCAAAGGAACAGGAGGCTTTCCAGCGTTTCCGACCGGCGCGTCGAGCGTAGATGTCTTATCGCCCAGCCGTATGAAGCGATCGTATTGTTCGATTGTTCGGAGGGCTTGCGGGCCATCTACCCCCCACTGATTGAGAATCTCTGCTAACCCGTCTAGGGAGGGAGCACTAGCGACGTTGCATCCGTATCCGCGGGCTTTCTCAAGCCGATCGATTTCTCCCGCGTTGGGAAACGGAGCCGAAATGCAGTGCTGTCTTCTTGTCCGGTCGCTTGAGGGTATATAAGGTCAGTTCTTGGGCTGTAGTGCAGCTGACAGAAGGGAAGAGGTATACTTGAACAAAAGGAATCCACGACGCTTCTCCTGTTTCGCGAGGTATTGGTTCACAATTTCATCACCGGTTGTCTCGTCGGCAAACCTCCGTCCGCTCTCGTTAACCAGCAGGCAATATTTGCTTTCTACGAGTACTTGTCAATGATCAGACGATGAACAACGACTGGGTTCGTACGCACGATATTGTGCCAGCGACAAAAAATCCTTGGGATTGACCTCTTTTGACCGCAGAGGAGCCGCCAGCAAATGGCCATAATATGTATTCATCCCCCGACTCGTCCCTGATCCTACAGCGGTGGCCAGCCTAAATCCATCTCCTACCGATCCTCTATTCGAGCGTACGAAGATATTGTCTCCACCCTGGCCGAGGTGCATAGACGTCAGTTCTGCATTTCCCTGAAAGCCACCGGTGGCAAGGACTACATGCTGAGCCTTGACTTCATAATAGACAGCGCCCGTGCCATCTACTGGCCCACGGCGAATGATCGCCCCGACGATACGAGAACCGGGCACGCCAGGCTGCTCTTGAAGGACTTTGACGACGGCGGTATTGGTGAAGATCTGGGATCCTTTGTTATTATTCTGTATGCGTTGTTGGTGGTGTATGTGGAGATGAGGGATCTTGATGGGAAAACCGATGCCTGTTTCGTTGTCAGCTTGCTGTAAATACTGTCCTGTGCATTAGCCTTATCTATATATAGTTCAATACCGATTGTCATGATTCCATCGAACCGCTTGGCTGTAGGTATACCGTTCTCTCGCATCCATTGTACTGCGGGCAAGTAGTCCTTCATCCATGCAGCTTGAAGGATCGGATCACCATCCGGTACCCACGATCGCAGACTCTTGTAGTTCTTGGGTGCCCAACTAGATGTCATTAGTAGAACATTTTATACTCAAAAGAAGCTTTGTAAACATACAACATCCCCGCAGAGTAGTTTGATGAACCACCGACAACCGCTTGCTTCTCAACCACCAGGACTTTAGCCCCGGACTCGGCGGCGAAGGCAGCGCAGGCCATGCCGGACATGCCACCTCCACACACCAGGACGTCCACTGAGATGGTCTGCATATCTATTAGATGTATTTACTTCCGTTTCATAGAAAACAAAGAACAAGAGAATAACATTGTTTTGGTGCAAGTCAACAGCCCTTTCCTGAATCTGAGATCATATAAGAACTTCCCTCCGGCATCTAAATAAATAGACCGGAGGACCCACACCCGGTGAATTTTCATCGCACTACAACCAATGGAAGGCCCGTCACTCTTTAAAGTGCACACGAGGATATCACCGGCCATGCATTTACTCCAACAGTAAGATATCTCAAATTGCGATGGGAAGAGAGACGTGATCGAGTCACTTGCACAGTTCATGCCAAGAGGCAAAGTGGATCTGACGGAAATTGGAGTAATCCATTCAGATTTCACACAATCCCCGCCTCCAGACATCTCCAGAGCGAGAAAGACCGTCGACCTAGCATCCAAGCTTGTCACTATCCCAAGAGCCCACGAAGGCCACTCGCCTTGATCTGAGACCATGGAAATTAGCCGATTCACTTCAGTATCGCCTTATCATTACTGACCTATAATTGATCTGACGTAATCATGGCTAGTCGACCGGTGACGAGACAACAGAGTCGCCGGCCACCCTCCACAGTGGCCTGCGAGGCATGTCGCAAATTAAAGATGAGATGTGTTCGTACAAGTCAAGCGGAAAGCTCTATCCAGCCATGCGATCGGTGCAGACGGAATGGTCGCCCATGTAGCATTCCTCCTTCACGGCCCTTGGGGCGCCGACCAGGAGCGGTTGGCCGCTATCATGGACTGGAGAAGGCTTGTCAGCAGATGAAAGCACATCTAAAGATGAAAAGTACCCCGAGAAATGGTGTACAGGAGGTTGATGATATACAGAATGCAGAGAAAGAAGTGTTCGATCTTCTACTCTTGAAAATGAAAAGCAACGAGGAGCAGTCTCGCCGACCAATCGATGGGAAAGCCACCATGATCCAGGCTGCGGCTAGCAATCCAGTCGTGACAGAGCCCACTGGTATTAAACAAGCTGGGATGGCCTCGTATGTCAGTCATGATCCCGTTAGCAATCCTCTAGCACTGCTTGTAGCTGCGTCCGGGGCCATCCAGTCCGAATCGATATCGGACACTCCGATATCCAACGTTGAATCGACACATGAAGGACCATCACCGTCTTTGACGAGTATCGGTGACAAGTTTCTTGATCGGTCAGGATACATGCCACTAGGCCTACAATTGAGCCGAGATTCGTTACAAAGTGGACTACACGCCCTGTTTGCGGCCCCAACAAGTAATCACAGATGCACTGATTATTTTTGCCCTCCTGATGATGGTCCGCCGCGAGATGTTGGCCCGGACCTGGACCCTGTTGAGTTAGGGCTAGTTTCAATGGAGGAGGCTCACTACTTATTTCCCATGTATGCACGTCATATAGCGCTAGAAATATCGGCTCTCCGTTGCTAATCTTCAATAGTTACTTCATGCGCTTACATCCAGTCAATGGTATCCTCGACTCCAAACTACATACCCCGGAGTATGTGCGTTCTCAGTCAGCACTGCTGTTTACCTGGATTCTCGCTCTCACAGCACAATTCGACCATGGGTCAGCAGCCATTGCCAAGCGGCTACGTCTACATGGCGAGAAATTGTCCCAACATGTTCATACGTCCGGGTTCAAGTCAGTGGAAATCGTTCAGGGGTACTACATTTCACTTTTGTCGGCCACGCCGGCGAGAACGTTGTCGGAAGAACGATCCTGGTTGTATACCATGTATGCATTTGGCGTAGCGGCGGAACTGGGGCTGGATCAACCGTCCTATACACATACCATCGATGGCATCTATACCCCCAAGTGCACACCGCGCGCATCCACTGACCATGAGATCGAAGACCAAACACACCTCGAACGCCTAGTTCGCAATCGGGAGAGAACGTGGCTGCGTATCCTGCTCTGGGAGCGAGCGAACAGCAGTGCCTCTGGCCGAATGAATGCCATCCCCGAAACCAACCTCACCAGCAATATTGAACGCTGGTGGATGCATCCGCTTGCCGACTCGACGGACAAACACACGGTTGCTTTTATCCTCCTCCGTCGCCACCTGGCGTTTTTACACGCGGAACTACAGCGACAGAAAGTAATGACACAGGCCAATCCCCATTGGGTGCGCGATCTCATCGATGCCACTTTAGAACCGTGGCGGGAGACATGGGTCTATACCATTGCCCCATCTTCAGAACCACTACCAGATGTGCACCTCCATCACGTGTACCTCCATAATAGATTATGGACATTGTCATTCGCCCTCCAGGCATCTATCAGTAATAACCATGATCCCAACGCTATCCGCCAGGACTGTTTTCAGGCTGCGGTGCATTGTTGCGAAGTCGCCGTGAGCAACCTTGAACAGGTCGGGGAGCCGCTATACTGTATGCTTGCTCCAACCTGGGCAATGATCTCCTACGCAGCTATTCTCGCCCTAAAGCTCCTCCCCTGTCTATATGATCCACGGTCGGGGTGCGAGATAGAACTTCTCGCATTACTGGCACAGGTTGCACTCCAGCTCGAACGCGCCGGGACGACACCATCACACCGATTTGGAATTGCTGCGATATTAGGCCGGCAATTATTGATGATCCTACGCACGCGAGCAGCCAGACTGGCTCCCGCAGCTCCTATAGCAGATACCTACCACGATGATAATGATAGCGGCGCACGAAGCTGCTCACATCCTCTCCTAGGCGAACGCTCGTTAAGCACTAATGACGCAACGGGTGTGTCGCCGGATACACATAACCAGGATCGGCTGGTATCACCGTATGACCCCTGCTTAGCGACCGCTTCCATGGGGATGGATAGCGACTTCATGGACGATGGATTCGCGGATTTATTTCGCGAGATATTCGGCCCCAGCTTTGGTGAGGTTTTTTAGCCATACATGCAAGTTCTTCTAAGTCGTACGCGGAACTAACTACACCGCAATCAACCGATATACCGAACAATATATGTTCTCTTCTCGGCGGTCCATTGGCTCCTATGGAGTAAGTAGAAGTAGGCACCTCTGCATATGGTTGGTCTACCGGTGGATGTTGTTCAAAGATGATCTGTATCAGGCCACGTAGAAGTGTAGCTAGACCGAGGTGAACTTGCATTGCGACGCTGTTCAGCACTGCGGTGTAGCAATCCCTGTATGAATTTTGTCTATGTCTGATGAACTGAGTACGGAAAAGCTCGGCTTTCCCGCTTCCAGAGGGTCTTTTTGAATTATTTATTTTGTTTAAATTTTTAATTTTTATATTTTTTAGTTTATGTATATATATATTGACAGCAACGAGACGTAGACCAAAAAGAAGCAAGTGGGCCATGAACGTCACGGGGACCCTGAGAATGACCTATGGTAGCAACGGTCTCATGTATTGAACGACTCTCTCTATCTAAATTATTATCCCAACAGGGAAAGTGTTAAATGTGGTAGCAAGCTCGACTGGGTCAAAAATGTACGAAAGCCATGACACAATGGAAACCACGATATTCTTCGCTAAATTGCTCCAACTAGACTCATCTCAAGTCAAGTCAAATCTACCATACAAAATGCTGTATGATCTCACCCCGCCAAGGCCGTTCACACGGGGATTTCAGTACACTTTCCCCTGAGACCTGAGCACGAGGTGTCATCCGCCTGGGTGTTTACGACTGCAACGCATGCTCTCTTATTGCCAGTGTCGCCGGTAACACCCTGGCTGCCGCACTTTTTGTCGTTGGCGCTTAGGTACTCACTGCAGTAGTCACCCACCTCCGACGTTGTCATGGTCACTCCCGCGGTGCCAATAAACGCGACTATTGTGTGGCATTTAACCGGTTGGCCAGTAGACCGTTCACTGCACACCGTGTTGTCTATCAACGCAGACACGGCAGCGACACCGCCACCGACCAGGGACTTCACGGCGTTACAAATGTGCTTCTGATTGGCCGGGCTGATTTTATCCACCACCGGGTTGTTCTCACAGTTCAACTGGTCCTTCGGGGCTCTTGCGTCGAGGCTAGGGGACGAGACGGAAATGGCGGAGGACCCCTTGCCTTGGGTAACAAAGTCGACTAGCGTGGTATCGAAAATGCCATTGTCGGCGAGATAATCGGACCCATTTTTGCTTGCGAGGTCCGACGTCACAAATACAGACCCAATACTCAAACTGTCTTCGACGGGTTCCGCGAGACGGTTCATGGTCGTTGTATAAATGTCCACGGAGGGAGTATCACTGCTCTGACAGTGCAAGCGAAAAGGTAAAAGGCCATGAGAATGAACATCGTCGTTGAGGGTTCCCGGAGAGCTGAGTGGGTCGGTATATTGAAATGAATGAGTGCAGGATTAACAGCAGACTATACAAAAAATTGGAGAAGCGATGGAGACAAGGAAATTATAAAGTTTTGGGACTTCAATTTTCCAGCCGGATACAGGGCATTATATAGGATGGGTAAGTATATCAGTCGCTATTTTCCAGTCTCCCCTGGAAAAACTTCGGTGCTACATCCCTCTACAACAACTAACAAAGCGGCCACCGACAATCGGATATGATTCGAAGCTGTTGCCATACCTATAAGGCGCGTTGCAGGGGGCCAGCCTGCATCAAACCCTAGTGGAGAGTGCATTACCCTGATATAATCCCAGCATCACGGACTTGTCCGCGCGAGTAGTAGAGAGTAGCCATCGGACAGGAGTGAATCACTTCCAAATCACGATCCTTAATCCTGGACGAGATGGATTCGGAAACCTTTGTTTCTTGTCTATGGTGGGGAATTCAAGTGGGGTCCGTTCCTAGTCTGATCGTAATGCTTTTGCGCGTTTCCAAAGTTGGAATATAGCCTGTCGCCTTCTATCCTGTGCCCTGAATGTGGTTCCGAGATAGTAGGTCCCCCCTTGATCTTCCGATTTATCGCGGAGTTGAATGGATTCCGTGTAGTACCGAAAGGGCCCACCAGGGCGTTCTGACGCGTACCGTTACATCGGCCCGCTGTTCGTGTTCGTTTATGGTGCATCATTTAGAACTGCTACATGGATATTTGCGGTAATACTGGAAGAGCAACTGCCGACTCAATCAATTGAAGTAAAAGAGCACCGCTCTTCTTGTGATCATTCTCCCAAGCATGGGAAAGTACCTGAGAGAGGATAGCCTTGACATAAGCGAGCCAATCTGAATGTAGGGCCGTATTTGAAGATGTAAGTCGGCGATAAGCCAGACTTTCTGGTTTATGGTCCGAGACTGTGACAGGCTCCCCTGCCGACCTCGCAGATTCATTGCATCTTGTTCCAATCGTTTAACGAATGATAATGTGGAGAAAAGAATGATCGACATCATCTGACTTAAGACACTCAAGGCACAAGCTTAGGCATGTAGTGGGTCCAGGCATTTTAGACAGAATAAAAATCGCGCATTACGCCACATGCCTGGCGACCGAGGTGTGTCGACGATATATATACACTCGAGTAATGCCTTGCACTCTGGCTAGCATCTCTAGCTGTTCTCTTCTCCTTTTTTAATCTTGTTGTTCTCTGCGCTTTGGCCTCTTTCAGTCTACCCAGCCAGCATTTTAGATACGCCCACTGGTTTTGTGGCGAAGCTCGGGGCACCAACATGTACCAAAAATCTGTGAAAATCCTCATTGGCGCTTCGTTATTCCTCTTCGCCGCCGTGGAGCTGGAGCAGTACACGTCCCTCTATGATAGATATCCGATGGCGTGTAACATCGTCAATGCCCTGCTATGCGTTGTCCTCTGCATTCAATACAGCATCCATAGGTGATCCGCCGTAATCAGAAAGGTTACAACAGCGCAGATGCATAATATAGCGAATTTGTGATCCTCCACTACATTTCAATTCACCAAGTTTGTGTTTGTGAGTCTTCAGGGAAAGGCCTGTGATGCACCAGATGCCAAGAATGTGAGTATCGTTCTACCCAAACAGAGTCTTCGAGTCCCGAATAACAAGTAATCAGTTTGTCAAAATATCGAGGTTTCTTGACTTGACCCTATCGAAGGTTGTGCCGGTTGGTGAGGTACTGACTGAGTACTGAAGATGGATGGTTCTCATGTTCAATGCGATGATGGAATGTGAGAAACAGGCATGAAGATGTAAATCAGGCACGGACGTACGACTACACTATATGGTTCTTAGTGAAAGATGGAGACCAAATTGTACAGTTAGACCCCTCCAAAACGCGCTGAATCTCGCGATAGATATATGCAGTGGACAACAATTGGGGGGGGGGAGGGGGGACAGAAGCGCTACGCGTAGCTATGGTTTACATCAAGCGACGCACAGAAGTACAATGTTCAAATATTTGGTGCTGACAACCAGCTCGACGCGCATGGCGTTTTCTTGGCTTGACCTCTTCCCAGCTTTAAACGGAGTCTTAAAATGGTACAATTCCGTCTTTCGATATGAAATCTGCTACCAGTAACGAACATAATCGCCGAGTCACGACACAGGCTTGAGGAACAGCAACAACATTGACAAGACGCAGAACGCTAAGAGGAGATCGAAAAAACAAATAGCGATAAGCAATTTTATATGATACTTCAACTGCTGTAGAACTAGCAAACGGCTAAAATTAGTAAGTATGGATGGCACTTCCATATTAAGGATACGTGATCACAGTCCAGATCCAAGTATACATGCTCGAGACAGTGATCCACCAGTGGACTTGACTAACAATTCAATCGATTTAGTGACAGGGGTGTGTTGGAAGGTTAGTAAGAGTAGCGAAGCACTCGGTGGACGTAATTGTACCGGTCCTGCTATACACTTTCTGTCTCTATATATTTATTTTCATTTGTTCGTTGCCGATTGCCTTGTTGTCAAGAGTTGGATTGATGGCGTGTTGCTGCATGGCTCCCAAGGGGGCTGGTTCTTACCTCGACATTACGAATTAGAATAATATAGTTGATTTGACTAGATATCTTGCAGTGATTATGAAGCAATCACGATAGTGAGTAGAATATGTTACCACAGGACTCTAGTAGGATGTTCACGACTGCGCTGGGCCAAACAAAGTCGCCTCTAGCAAGGTTTGATAATAACGCACACACTGTGCAAATCAACGCCGTTGGAAAATGTGTAAAAGAGATTTTACAGCAGGGTTATATATGTGAGTGTGCCACAGCATGTGTCGGTGGGTTATCAGGGTCTCCGGACGACAAGGATAAGGCTATGTATACTATGACAAGCTCCGTGGAGGTTAACAATTCTAACCTATTTGACCATTAAAACCAAAGCTTAACTAGTTAGACTCCTCATCATCACCTTATAGTTAAAAGTACCTTGGATGGAACGAAATGACCAGAGTACTAGTACACGTCCCCGTGGGCCCTTTAAGGAATGGTATTGTCACCTGGATTAAGCCGGCGCTGACAATGGTGATGTTTAAACGGCCGAAAGACGCACTTTCACCGGGTTCTGTGCATTACATAGGTAGCTGGAGACGAGAGTCAAACATACAACAGTTGCCGAAGTTCTGGCGGCGCACGGCCCGCATCTTCGAAACACCCTCAACTCCACAGAAGGCATAAGACGAAGGCATGCAAGAGTTAAGAGCCTAGTTGTGGTAGTCGAAGTCTAGCTTCAGAGAAGCTGGTGTCCACAATGTGCTTCACGCATCATGATCCGTCATATAATCCTTACTGGAGCGAACCGGCCTACAGGGGAACATTAGACTGAGGATAGGATAGTTGCGTTTTAGATTGGTCTGTTTCTTAGCCGATTTATAATAGATAACAGACTGACAGTTGAAGCTACATTGTATTGGCTTTGGCGAATTTTGCTGGTGAATAATGGTTCGGCATAACGCCGTGTCAAGCATTCGGAGAGCACGCGAGTAACAAACGAGAGGAAATAGTCTCCGTTATTGACCACCAACCACATCTTTGTCATGATTAAATTTATTTTAGTAATTTAGCTGTTCAAAAACTCTCAAAGCAGGGCACATCAAAATAGCCATCTGCTCTACATTCCCACTAATGCCGCATTTCTTCAAAGTTGGACATTTAGCTACACTTAGGTAGTTGGCCGGACGGCCGTTCGGGTGATTTCCGCCAGTGACAAGGCTTGGTGTGTCTTACTTGGTTTAGAGTCCCATTGGTGCGACAGTAGCATGAAAGATGTAAATTAAACGGAGTGTTTAAATAGTTTCACCGAGCCAGTTTCCGTCCAATCCTTAAGGATTGTGGAGTATGTGGTCCGGGCCCACCGGTTTGACTATAAGACTTGGCGCGCGAGTCTAAAGGAATGGAGGATCCACTGTTGGACTGTATTCGGAGTACACATGCCTTAGGAGTCAGTTCATCATAGTGGTAGCTGTCACAGTAGGGAGACTAGATTGATGGAGATCATAATTATATTATTAATGATCAGATCTGGAGGCGTATACCAAACAAAAAGAGGGGGGTGTGGGGATGAAACAGTAAGTTTAGAAGAAAAATAGAATTTACGAGTTTGTTCCTATCCTCAGACACTCTCCTTGACGCTAACATCGGTAGTGACCTGAATGCCTGCATGTATGATGCGTTCCTGTGACCCATTGTGGCTGGTTTCCACATCAGCCGTGCTGTGTCCTGTCACCGGTTTCAGCTTGATACTATTACGCCCCCCAGTCGACAGCCCATTGTATGTCCGACGGGTCGAACTGCCGTACATTTTCGACGGACCAACGGTGTCATCCTTGCTGGCGAGACCGAGAAGGCGCTGTAACTTCGGGAAGCGGTAGCCGATAAATGTTTTGAAGGAGGGTATACACGCAATAAAAATGGCGACCGCGACTTCAACGCAAGACCAGTTCATGGCGTCGACCAGCACCCCTATGGGCAGAGACATCAGTACGGAGCTAAGGAAGATGAGGAGGTAAGAATTGGTGGTAACGCACATGTGTGATCCTCAGAGAAGGGGTTGAAATAGGTGACTCGGATGATACTAGTCACGCACACACTGGTATCCATATCAGTTAGCTCTGCTGCTTCGTCTTACGTAGAGGAGGGTAAAATACAGGAGGCCGAGACTGAACATAACCACCAAGCCGACTCGCTTGCCCATCGCCATTTTCAGCCGCATGAGCTTGGGAATAGGCATCGCAAAGAGGGCCACGTCCGTGGCTAATTTAATGCCAAAATTGGCGTAGTAAAAGAGCGTCATGTCCACACAGTTGCCTTCCACGAGGCCGGTGGCATCCCACGCCTTGTGAACGGGCCTGCATTGGAAGATCACAACAAGGACTTCTTCAATTGTTTCGGCGACTAGAATGGCTAACAACCACCAGCATGCCATACGAAACTTCTTCCCCGGGAATATGTGTAGGTAGAGCAGGCAGAAGGAGATCTTGATTGTGCCCAGGGCGAGGACGTAGGCGAGCATGGTGACAAAGTCGAGCTGTGAAATATCGGTCACAATCAGTGGATGGCCGTACAGTTGTGTATGACCAGATAGTGCCCGTACCTTAAGGAACATGGCCCTGTCGCTGAAACTTTGTACCGTGCCAATGTGCTTGCCGAACCCATATTTGGTCACTGAATACGCGAACTGTTAGAACACCCTATATCGTGACCAGTCTGTCGCAAAGCCACTTACTCAACATACAAGCAAGGCAGAGAACGAACGTAAAGACCTAGATTAGGCAGCGGTGCATTAGTAAATGAAGAAGACAGTAGGCGTGCCAGTCGGCGGAGAAGTAGGCCTACCCAACTAGTCACACATAGTAAATCGTCGAAATTGATCCCCGTGAGATATCGAATACGGACGAAAAGACGCACTAGGAGCCCGGCGGTTGCGATAACGAGGAGCGCTGTATTACAGAAGATGATCTCGGGAATCCGGGATTGAGCCAGATAGGCTATTCTCTCCGGCGAAAGTGATCTTTCCCAGACCTCTGCCATGGGAAAGACCAGCTAGCCGTCTGCAAAGAACGAGGCCGAAAAGATGTTCCAACGAAGACAGAGACAGTCACATTTGTAGGAGCCTCAAGATGTACAGGAGAGAGGGACGGACATTCCGCACACATGCCCCTATGGTATGTAAAGCCTGGGCTTGTTTCATCTGCCAACAAGGGGGTGGGGACGATGAGCAATCGATTCGTCAACACGTGGAATCCCCTACGTACCGGTAGATAGTGCCGCAAACTTGCAGCCCCGTATCGAGATTACGGGGTAAAACAGTACGCTGATGCAGATCCAGACCGCGCCATTCAGCGGACGATTTCTACGCCCCACTCGCTGATCCACGGGCTAATATCGCGCAGGCACCAGGTGGAGAGCGCCCAAGGTAAAGCCCATGGCAGCATACCACCATCTCTGTTGACATAAAAACGGTTTGTCTCCTAGGTGCGAATTGAAGATTTTTTTTACTTCGTTTGAATGTGTCGATTCTCTTCTTTGTTCCTTGTTATAAGATTATCGTTGTACAGTCCTCTCCATATTCATATATGGATTAACTGTACTGAAGGTTATATTAGCTTGGCTCATCCCCCTTATTGTCCTCCATACCCGTCACCAGCTAAGGTGTATCCACCAACAGACTTGGGATGATTGCATATACTCGGACAGGTTAGACATATTGTATACAGATGATGCACAGATCTACCTCACACCCTGAGCCTCCAAGCCCCCATTTAATTGTCTCCCCATTCGACAACGATAAATAGGGGCATCCAGTCCAATCACATGTATTCTTGGAGACTAATCTCAGTGCTCACTCGAAGGGCCAGTGGAAAATGGAGGCTGGAAGCCAGAACTTACCTTGTGAACCTCGGTTCCCCACCACTGCAGGCGATCTGCAGCTCCAGTATAGTACACCGTGAAAAAGATGATCATTCCTGCAAATGCGACGGACGAGTCTAAAGCGCTACTAAGGACAAAGTTATAGCTGCGCCACCATGCTTTGTGCCACCTCCGAATCAAAACCCCAAATAGAAGACCGACGGTGGCCCAGCTACCGTAATTCATCCCGGTGGCAGGGGGTATGTAAGACAACCCTCCCAGCAGCAGGGGGACACTGACATCCTTCCCGAATGACGTCGGGTACTGTCTCTTGAGAACATATACAATCACTGGTAGACATGCCACGACGATCAAAAGGTAAAAGAGACTTCGATACCCCGAGTCGTCCGTGTAAAAGCTGATATTGGCCATTATAACAATGAGGATATGTTCCTGTAGCGGCGATGTCAGTAATAGGACAAATCAATTAATAAATACAATGCCGACCTTCTTATTGAACGGGTGTGGTTTCAAGCACAGTGCCCATCTCCCAATATGAAACGTGCGTTGTGGCACTAGAGTATCCCAGAGTCGACCTGCTGGATATGCAAGCAATTGCGCAGTCGACTGTGCAATACTTATTGAAGGACTCCGCAGGGTGAAGAGCGTATTCAGACCACAACCAATGATGGAAAAGGCAACACCAATCACCCACATTCTCAATGTTAAGGCTTCCTGGCTTGCATATTGATCCTTATTGTTAATATAAGCCGCACGGAGCAGCTCCTCGAGAGAACTGTCCCTGTCTGAGACAGGCTTAGTGCTGTCATGACAATTGAAAATATATCGAAGTGGCATGAACTCACCAGATCCTTCTGTCTGAGGCTGAGATACATCAGCGCTTGCCTCGGATTTCATACGGACAGTGCCTTTCTCTTTGAGTACATGTGTGATTCAGATCAGATAATCAGATAAGATTATGCATTGACTTTATACCCTGGTGATGCAAACCCTAATCTTGATCAGGGAGTACCGAGTAAGTCCACTACTGCTGGTCTAGCTACCCCAGGAGTGAAATAATTGGGTAAGATTCAGTAGCTTCGCTGAGATAAGTGCACACAATCAATCATTTTCAAATGACTCAGGGTGTGGATTGCTAGACATAACGCGAAAAAAATTATTATCAGATCACGCGAACCGATTCTGTGAGTCCCATATAGGGACTGGAAGCCGGGAAAATTGGAGCGGACTTGTGGGCAATATTGCAAATGCCTGCAAAGTCCGATCTTCTATGAGCTCTCGGGATCTGACATTATATATACTGCAAGGCTACCTGGATGATAATGGGAGAGGTAGCCTCAACATCGGGATCCTATTTCCATGCAAAAAGTTACCAACCGGTTGTGAAAGGTTCCATAGAATGGAGCTCCAGATGCATGCCTACAACTTATAGCGAAGGCTGACCTGTATTCCATATCCGACTGGCTGAGACCCCAGCCAACCCTAGCTCCGACACAGCACACAAGGCTATCGAAGAGAAGCAAGAGTGGCCAAGTTGAAGTCAGCGGTAAATCCTATGGGCCGTAGTTTGTATATAAAACGTACATTCCATGATGCCGCTTTTTCAAATGTCTGGTCTAAGGGTTCTCCAATGATCGATAGACGGAGCAATGGATAGGCCGTTCGATACTTTTTTTTTTAGATATAAACGGGCAAGCCGATCGTGGAAAAAAAAGGAAAAAAAGAACAAAAAAAATCAAGAATTTATCACCATCCAGAGGACTTATTGAAGCTATCATTATGTACTGGATTAATAGCATAACTCGTACACAAAAAGAATAAATAAATTTGTGCAGGATGTGCAATTCTTAATCTTTATATCTCGTTCTCGGGCCAAAGTTGACATCGGATCGGAGATGACGGATCGGATCATCGGAGATATTGGGCTTCCTGGTCCATATGTTCCAGGGATTAAAACAACTCGTGTAGACTGGGTCCAGATTATTGAGGGCCAGCAAATGTTCAGGCTCTTCAAATAGACTTTGAGTAAAGGAGGAGAAAGAAAGTCATCAAAAAGAGCCAAAAAAACACACAACAGCATCAGTATGGTGGCGGTGGATTTGCCCTATTTGGCTTGCCTTCAGGAGAAGCGCCCTACCGATTCATTGGTTCCAATGAACCCAGGTACTTTCAGTTAGGCTGAACATATGGCTCCAGACGGGGAAGTATCTAGAATCCATATATTGCATCCCATTCAATCGACCGCGCCGGCCTTAACGAGCAAGTCCACCAGTTCTTGGCCACCGGCCTTTCTGGCTCACGAAAAAGCTGTAAAGCCGCCCTCGCACCGCCGATTCACCTTGATCCTTCCTGAATCTAATAACAGCTGCGCCGTGCTGTACTTATTGCCCTCCACCGCAGTCACCATTGTATTGCATACAGCAATGGTAATGCGCCATCCTTGTCCAATGTGTTCGTCTCTACGGCCTCCACCTGAAGCAGTATCTTCACTTTGGAGTATCTTCATCCTCCGCCGCAACCGCGAACACTGTGGACCGCTTCTAGCTGCCTCTATTGACAGCTATACCCTTTGTATGGGGAAGCAATTTGAAAATTTCGTCACTCGACCTATAGCCTGCGAAGATCAAGAGTGTTTCGCCACCGCAGGGGCTGTTGACGTCGACTTTGTCAGAACATACAGCTGCGTTTGCAATCGTGCGGCCAAGCCGACGATTTTCCACGTCTTCATTTCCTCATGTTGAAGGATCCTCTTGAGAACCGAGGTTATGCCAAAGTTGGCGGCCATCCACAATGTATTGCACTCGTCACGTTTATGGGCGGGCGGTTTCTCAACTAAGGTAAGTTCGGACCAAGACGCATAGACATCAGATTTCGGATCACATATTCTGGTAAGGTATGGTTCCAGCCTTTCATCATCGCTCAGTCTTGCGGCCTTGACATGGTGATGCCAGTTCTTGGCAGAATAGTTTGAGAAGGCTCTATTAACATCGATTGCAGTTGAATCTCCTAAATGGGTCTGATCGACTCGTGGCATGAAAATGTTCATATATGTGATGCAGCTGACTGCAAGAACACGCTGTGCTTCTTTCATATCGATTGGACCACGTTCGCTGCTGAGACTAAAGCCATTCTCCCGCATCAGGAACTCCCGTGCTGTTTGATGCAGAAAAAACACCTTTTTGTCGTTCACTGACAGAAGCATACCGCACCAGTTTCGCAATGAGACCTGAAAGTCTTCGTCTGATTCGAGCTCCAGCTCGTCTTTTTTGAGGTCCAGATGGAGAGCAATGTTCATCTCTGTCAATGTCAAAGGACGACTTGCAGCCAGCACAACGCAAAAGGCCTTTCGTGCCATGCCTACGTCATCTGATTTACCGAGAATCTTTGCATATGCATCGTTGACGCTTTTGGGGAGTTGATCTGATAGAATGAAGACGTCATCAATGCCATCTCTGACCTTTCTGAAGCTGTGCCTTTCGAGATAGTCAAAAACAAGATGAACCCAGAGGTATGTACGGTGGTTCATTTCCAGTAGTTGCTCTTCCAAGTGGCTTTGGACGGTGGCATTGAGACCCTTCCTTTGAGCCAGTAGCCCCACACGATGCTTAATAACGATGTTCACTTCTTGACTAATGTTTTCGAATTCATTCTCCCCGGGTATATGAATGCGAGGAGATTCATCAATCAGCTGATGGAATTCCGACATGATCTTCCCGTACGGCCGGCTGGTGAGGAAGAATCTCGCCCTACTTTCAGCATCTTTTTGAATGGATTTAATCTTGTCTGTCAGATCGGTTAATTCCGATTCATTGCATTCGTCTAGAGCGTCTAAAACGAAGACGGTCTGTCCGACACGAGGGTCCTTTAATACCTGAGAAAAGATATCCCAGAGCGCAGGTAGCACGTTGACCAAATTATCTCCATTATTGCTGAATGATTTCATTGCAAGTTTGATCAAAGCCGGGTTGCTCGTAAAAAGCTGGTGTAGCAATGCACAGAGGGCTTGCTTCTGCGTATTCTGAACTTGATCCTTGAAGAAGAAGTAGCCTATCGTGGCCAGCGGACTGGATTGGGGCAACACATTGTCGATGAGATGCTTTGTCAGAACAGACTTGCCACATCCAGGATCTGCTGAAACAATCATCAGGCCTTTATCCTGCTGTAACCACTGGTGAAGATGAGGCTGTTCCAAAAGCCATTCGCCGGTGCCCTCGAGTCGATCCGGGACTCCGCTCTTGTACGATTCATAGGAGGTGTCCATGACGTTGCTAGCCAGACAGAAGAGCTGCCTACATTTGCGTTCATCATCCGACAATACTTCCTCATACCGTTGGGGCTGGATATGGGGGACCTCAGTGTCAACTTCGAGATGTCGCTTAGCGAGTGGAGCGACCTTTTGCAGCGACTCAAAATTGTGGCGAGTGTTTGCTTCAGCCTGGTTTAGATGCTGTCGGGATATCTCGTTGCTGATCGCAGCGGCATATTGCTGAACAATTTTTTCGAGATGTTTGATCGACGATACCATTCCGCTCCAATTTTCCGCTTGGACGATATCACCAACCAAATTTTGCTTCCAGCTGCGATGGAAACGCAGAACACTTGTCACCTGAAACTGCAAGACATGTTGATATAAGTTGACCATGTTGGCATAGAATTGTTCTTTCAGCCCAGCATGATCGGAGTTCGGGCTGGATGCTGACCATAATATCCGCTCGAGTTCGACGTAATAGGGAATGCGACCAGCCACATAAGTAAATCCACTCTTGTTAGCCTCCGTGGCACTATGGGGATTCGTCAGCAGTGGCAGGACAATGCAGACACCGGCCCATGCCAGGGATGCTTCTGGCGATGCCTTGACAGCTTCACAAATTAAGTCTTTAACGGACAGAATCCAGCCTGCATCCTGGGCGAAGCTTTCCTGAATACATCTTCGTTGTCCTTGTGTGTGTTCCAGGCCGTTTTTGATGATAATATCTAAGTCTTCGTGGCAGTTTGTCTCACGCTTCTCATTGGTCTCATTCTGGCTATGGTCATCTTTTACGTGTTAGTATCTGAACGCCGCATCGAAATGTCACAAAGACCTGGGAAGGTCAAGATCGAAACAACTCACTGATCTGCTGTCTTTGCTTTGCCAATAATTCCTCATATTTATTCACTAGGCCTTGATCGAGTTGCTTATATGCTCGGTTCCAGAGAGATTCATCGCTCGTCAATATATCCTTGTCCGGTGAATCATCGACCACCTTGAGAGCCTTTTCTGTGATGGGCTTCTCTTCTTGAGCTTGCGGAGTAACGGGTGCCCACTTGCGAACGACCGTGTCTGCTGGGTAATAATAGTTTTGTGGTGGTGGCTTCTTTCCAACCAGTTTTCTCAATCCGAAACAGCCCATTTTGCCAGTGCAAGACTGATTTTCAGGGGGAAGAGGGGGATGGAACCCCGTCTTTGTGCAATTAATAAAAGTCAGAAGTGCACATCAGTAGCTGAATGGGAGCTGAGAAAATAAGCCATGAGGACCCAATAGTAAAAGGGATGGCTGGCTGGTGCATCGACGACAGCGCTAGAGAATCGCCAATCGCCACCGGCAATCAATGGCAGCTGAACAGACGATTGGTATCTCTCTAAGCTAACCGAACTCCTCCACTTTTTTCTTCGGGGCTTAGTATGGTTGGCTCAGCTGAACAATTTCCCCTGCAGATGCAGATCATTTCAAGACCCATACTAACGTAATCTGACGCCGAACTGGTGTCCCGACCGGCGTTCGATATCCAGAGTATTTTTACTATTAATATTTAAAGCTACTCGTTTTACTTCATATTTTGTTTAATACTGGTTATTAGAAGTAGTTAATAGTAATAACCATCTTTCGTAGATATCTAGATTCCCTAAGCTTAGGGATAGGTAATAAACTTAGGGTGTCTAAAGATAGAATAAGTTCCTTGAACTTTAAGACGCGGCAAATTTTTTCAGGATCGGACTAGTCAATAATCTCAATACCTAAATAGGCTAGTATTAATAGTAGATAATATAGTGGAACCGAATAAATAGATATAATTGGGTGATATTTAGTGCCTTAGTGTTAGTGAACTTGATAATATTTTACATTCTCGACTTAGGCCACAAAGTCTGGATACGTCCGAATTAGTGTTGTCAACCAAGACCCGCCAGTGGGCCAAAGACTTTGCAGGACACCATTAATAAGCCGTAAGTGCATAGATATACACCAGTTACAAACTAATATTAATCCACATTGAGCAGGGTGTCTATTCAATCTCAGATTGCGTGTGCACTGACCCACAATATTTAGGAAGAACAGTTAATTTGGTCGCCAAGCAGGCTTGTGACATGGACATTTGACCAACTTTGAGCTATTTGTACGGGTTATCTGGCTGATACCTCGCTTCCCACAAGCCTTTCCTCTCCATAATCTTCACTTGCAAGCCTTTGACCAGGTTGTAAATAATACGGAGCGTCGGCATAGATACGCCCAACGATTCACCCTCCCGCAGCGGCTCCCCAACTAAGTTCTCGACTTCCATCAAATTGCCTTTCTCGTAATCCTGGAGCATACTGGGCTTGAAGTAAGATTCAGGCTCGTCCTGGGTCATGACCGCATTGATCAGATCTTCTTGCAAAGTGATACCTTTAGCTGCAGCCACAGCCCTGATCTCAAGTATGATGGGAATCACCAACTCCTCTACAAGATGTTGACACATCCGTATGCGCGAAGTGTCCATTTGCAATGCCGTAGCAACGGCGTTAAATGATGAGTTGTAGGCAAGCTTCCTCCACCGCATGGCAGGCACATCCGCGTTGAACGTGATGTCAAGATTGCCAGTAGGATTATAGAGTGATACATAACGTCTGGCGGCATCCTCTGCCACTTTAGCCGGAACTAACGGACTAGAAAAGGGCCCAATCCTCTGCATATCGGTATCGCTATGCAGTATCGTCCCACTAGGAAATATGGATGCACCTGTGAAAACAACGCTGCTGATAAGAGGGTTTGTAGGAAACCGGGCAGCGAGAGGCTTCTCAATGTTCACGCCGTTCTGAGCAAGGACAATAGCCGTCTTGCCTGGAGTAACTGCGGGAGCAATGATGTCGGCCACTGTTGGGGGGACATCGGGAATATTCTTGGTCGTCACCACGATAAACTCAAAAGGCTCCGTATCCTTTTCTGAAACATCAGGAACGCTTCTCGTAACTCCAGTAATGGTTAGGATGGCTCTTCACAATTGGGTATGGGATTGAATAACACACTTGCTGTTGGCCTCCAGGATTTGATGTTATGGCCAAAATCAACCGAGTCTATGTCTATCCCTTGCTTTACAGCACGATCGTGGGTCGATCGCATTACTGCTGTCACTTCAGCCAACCCTCCGTGTTCCAAGGCGTAAGCACAAACAGTGCCAATGCCGCCAGTGCCGACCACCAGCACCCTGCTCTTGGCCATGTTGAAGGTTCGTAATTGGGAAGTCGTGGTGATTTTTCAAATTTCTTGGTTGTGATGCAGAGAGTCTGGGTAGCAGGCTTCAGAGATACTCAAATTGCTAGGTGATCAAGACAGCAAAATCACTCACCAACGCATGACAAGGTGTATCAGAAGTTGTTTCACATTCCATACCACCTCTGCGCCCGATCGTCTGGTGAATTGACAGGACTAAGAATAGCTGCATTCTCCAGCCTACGACCCCGCAGCTCATCAAGAATATACCTAATTCTTTAGGTAAAAGGTAGACAACGTCAACAGATTGCCTGCGGGATTGCTGCCCCTCGCTAGAACAGCCTTGGAACGTGAAATTCTTAGCAGCTTTACCTTGACACCAGCGTCTTCTAGCTGGTGAACACGGCAAATGTGTTGTTGGTGGAGGCAAAGCAGGGGCCCGCTCACACGGAATATGAAACCGATACCATCGGAGAAAAGGTCCGAGTTACGGGGCCGAATCCAAAGCGGAAGTTGATAGCGATTGGACGGGAGTACTCGATGTAGGGTTTGGTTAGAAATTAGTGCCACTCAGGGTGGATCGATCAGCTTCTCAGGAAATCAGAGCTTTATCTTCCTATGTTTGGAATCATGAGAGAGCTTCTTAAGACTAAATCGAGTTTTATATTAATATAATCATTTATAGTATTTTCCATTACTATTTTCTATCTTAAAACCTTCTGGATTGACATATGAGCCGGCTCCATTTGCATCATTCATAACCATTCATTTAAAGCCACACAGCTTTGGGATACAGGGAGTGAGAAGGAATATCTCCTCCTTACTCCGGAAAGATTTGAAGACGCAGTAAATGGAGCTACGTGACTTTCAGCTCAACATCAAACGCACCCCTGTTTTTTCAAGCACTTGACGCCAATGACATTTCTGTTGCGGTTGGGGAGAGGGACCAGCCTTCCAAACATCTTCCAAAACATGAAGTCCCGTCCTAAAGCCCTCGATCCGGTATACTTTTACATGGGAGTACCAGCTGCGAAATCGGTCCTGCATTGCCACGTCAAAAGTAGCGCTGGCAGCAATGAAGACAGGCCAGAAGAGTGGTGCCGCCAACGCTTCTTGTGTTCCAACTTTCAGACTCTCGACCGTCTCCATACTGTTTAATACCTGGTTGACATACGGCAGGAGGAAGCGATGGCCAACCTGTCGGATGTTTTGCGCGAAATAGATGATGAGAGCGTTGTGGAATGCTAAGGTGTGCTGATGCACAATCTTGGCGCTGACCGATGTATTCACTTTGGTGCATCCTTCGAGGCCCACCACTGCAGGCCAGTCTATTATGGCTTTTTCCAGTTGATCGCATTCTTCCATCAAAGAGTCTGAAACCTGACTAGCCGAATCCGCATCACGTACCTCGTCCAACCTGTCGGTTAATTCGATGACTTCGATCAAAAGGACGAGTAAACCATGAGGAATTCCATAGATCCTTTCACAGCTGGACATTCGCGTCTCAAGATCCATATCTATCCCTGCTGGGAAGCCAGACATCTGAGCGCCAAGAATATCGCGGCAAAATATATCAGGCGGCGCATCTCCGGAAGTATTAGCTGCGAATGGGAAATCCTGAAGGCGACGACTAGATCGAGGGGCCGTGCTTTCATAAATTGTGCGCAAGTAGAAATATATCCGATGAAGGGTCTGAGCCTTAGTCGAGTACTTGCGTTTCCATTTCTGTGCCTGACTGATTAGGCGAAAACACCCATTGAGATGAATCCCACAAGTATCAGTATCACCAGATATGACCTAGGATAAGTTTAATTACTTCAACAGACAGTTATAGGGCTTTGACATACATCCATGGTGATCATAGATAGTGTAGTCGCTAAGAACTCCTTGTATCTGGGGGGAGACTTAGCGTAGAAATAGCATTCGACAGCATTCCTGAGCAGGTTGATTGCTTTGCAGCGGTATTTGCTCGCAGCTGCTCGCCAACTTAGAGCATCATCTGTCCGCATATGCGACTGGCCGTCATTGGACAGAAGAAACGAGCTAATGGCCAGTAACGTACACAGGAGAGCTTCACGAATCATGGAGGTTGAACCTTGCATACTTAATTCGCCCATAGCCTGCAGAGCTATCGGTAGGTGAACGGTCTTCCAAGGGCTTTTCTCGTGATCGATGACGCAAAAGAGGTACAGGACCCGATGGGAATAGTGATACATAAGGAAATTTTCATCAGAAGAGAGGTGCGACGAAGTGGGTCGTACGAGGAACGGAGTCGGGGACAAGTCCTGGGAGGCCGCGAGGAGAGTCTGCGACTCATAGTTGCTGTACATAGCTCCAACGTCGAGGAGAAAAGCATCATCATAAGTTCCACGGGGAGTGGGCATATCCCCAGAGACCTCACCCGATACCGATTCCAGACGACGATCCTGCTGCATCCCTAGAACGGCAGACAGACCGAGAGGGCTCCATGAGGGTAACTCACAAGTACCTTCTAGAGACACTTCCGGGGAACTTTTAGAGGCCTGTTGATCTGTCTCAGTAAGAGCCGGCGATCTCACTGACTCTAATTGAACCGGGTGCGAAACAGAGGCCGTCTCCGATGAAATGGATGTAGTATGCCTGTGGCGCCCTGCTGTTCCAAGGACGCCAAAACAATCAATAAAATGGGAGACTTCCTCACGAGGACTTGCTGTATCATCGTAGGCCAGCAAGTCCAAAGTATTGAGAATCTCGTCGATGTGACTGGACGGGAAAACAACCCTCTTCGAGTCTATACTATTGATCAGGATGAGATCATGCAAACAAATACTTGGCAAGTATCCCCGTAATTTCCATCATACCTGGGACAATATTACTACGTGCTGCGGAAGGACAGGGTCCGTCCTGCTCGTCGGCATCGTTACGAACCCATTGGAGCCTCACCCCATAGCCTTCACATTTGCACCCTTTTTGGAAACATTGAATACATTGGGGTTTGGTCTCGTCACATCTGATTCTCCGAGCACGGCATGTCCAGCAGCCTGTGAATGTCTTGGTGTGCTTCCTGATCTTCGCAACACCGAGGCGGCCCGTGGACATTGTGGGCCTTCTGCCTGGGTCAAGATCGCCGCAAAGAAGAAGCAATTGGAGAGGCAACACTAAGCCTGAAGGGAGATCAGCAGAGGCGATACACGAGGAGGTTCACCAGTATGTCCAGGCCGATTAACAAAAGGGAAGGAGAGAGCGATGGGCCAACTATTAAGGCTTGCAAGAACCGTAGGGGCGGGGTAACGGCAAATATGGGTTCCATTTCCCAATTCGTTAATGGTAACCGACAGCCTGGCCCACTGATAACCCTACCAACACCGACATGCATGTCGATAAAACGGGATAACACAGCATAAAACAGGTTGAAACTCATCGTACTATAAGCTCAAACTTTACGAATTCCTACCAGCACAACAATCAGAATGTCGACTACTACCACTCTTGAGACAGTCAGCACAATGGATCCTAAACCGGCAAAACAGGAGAAAGACCAGTGTTTTTCCACTGGTGGATACTCTTTCCCAGGCATTCCGAAGTTTGACGACCCTTACAAGAGCCGCCAATGGCAACTGGAGCACATGGCTGCCGCCTTCAGAGTCTTTGCGAGGAAAGGCTTTACAGAGGGTACTGCGGGACATATCAGTCTTCGTGATCCTGTGCAACCCAACACCTTCTGGATCAACCCGTGAGTTCCGCATATACCAGGGCAAGTAACCAAAAATGCTTACGATACAAGCTTTGGAGTTCACTTTGGCATGCTGAAAGCAAGTGACATGGTCCAGATTGATGAGGAGGGTCAGGTCATTGGAGGAAATAAGGTCGCTGTCAACGCGGCGGGGTTCAAAATCCACAGTGCCATCCACAAGGCCCGTCCTGACATAAATGCTGCTTGTCATACTCATTCGGTGGCGGGCAAAGCATGGTCAACATTTGGACGACCTCTAGATATCATCAGTCAGGATACTTGCACCTTCTTAGGGATTCAGACCGTCTACGAGGACTTTGGAGGAATCGTACTTGAGGATGCAGAGAGTGAGAGGATCACTGAAGCATTAGGCGAGAAGAATCGTGTCGTAATACTACAAAATCACGGTATTCTTACTACTGGGGCAACTGTTGACGAGGCAGCTTATCTTTTCACACTCATGGAACGAAGCTGCGAAATTCAGCTTATGGTCGACAGCACAAATCTCCCCAAACGGTTTGTTGGCCCAAAGGAGGCAGAGTACACTGCAAAGGTGAATCAAGATCCGGTAAGTTATTATATGGCATCTTACCTCCTACTGCGGAGTAAATAAGTGCCAGTGCTGATCAGTTATCTTTTAACAGGAAACACTCTTTATCGAATTCCAGCCAGATTTCAACTATGAGGTTTGGAAGTCAAATGGGGAGATAGCCAGTGGATTGTAACGATGGCACGAAGTGAAATGAGAGGTACAAAATGATGATCATATTGTTTAGAGTGATTACTCAAGGATGCTTACACTTAGGCTATGGTAAGAGCACACAACTGTGCATAGACTGATCCGCTGCGAGCTTACTTGTACGGGGGTCTTCCTTGAAGCGGGCAAGCATGAGGGGCATTTCTTTCTGTCAGATTAATAGGATGAAATGAATAAAAAGATGCATAAAATTCAAAACTAGATTATTTCTAACGAGCACCAAGGACTTACTCTAACTTATTACTGCCACTAACGATGCAGCCGTCGTGATTTGCATGACAATACATAGTAAATAGCGGCTACCACCCCTCTAGTAGGATGGGAATGGGTTGATGTTGTAACTTTGGGTTAAATTCGTTCCATCGTGGTCGACTGGGTATCCACGACCAGGCCTCGAGATATCCCCCACCATGACTCCCACGCTTTACTCTAATACCTCTCTATTAACCAAGCCAGCAGGTCGGCATGTGATTCCATAGCGACACTTCATGACAGACAGGCGGCTGAGTGGTTAACAAGTGCAAGGTCCATCAGTTGGTTGAATGAGTCTGCTTGCAACAACCCTAAGCCGGACTTCTAGCCGAATTGAGAATTCTACTTCTTAAACACTTCTAAAATGGTGTGAGCATAAGCACCCTCACTTCCCCCTCATGTAATGGTGTGAAAGAATAGGAATCTCTGTCATTGCCATCATGTGGCCTAATCACAGGATAGTCCTAATGACAGCCCTGAGGTCATGAAAGTTTACCATGTACTACACAATGTATATCTCCCAGCGTAGTATTACAACCAGATAAACTGTATTACCACAGTTATTAAACCTCAATAAGCTGTTCCAGTGTATAGTCAATAAAGTCCCGCTGTTCCTCCAGCCACCGCCTCATCTCCGGAAGGTCAAAAGCCCGCCGCCCCTTAATGCGATCACGTTCCTCCTTGATCTTCATACGGAACCGCTCTTCGACGATTTCCATACGATAGTTGGTATACTGAGTGTACAGTTCACTTGTGTTGCTGATGGCACGGAGGCCGTTGAGAGTTGTCTCGTCAAGAGCAAGAGGATTCTTAGGCCGGAAGGAAGTGACCATTGCAATGCGTTCACGGCCGCCAAACGCTTTCAAAGCTTGGTGTTGAAGATAACGTCCTTGCATAATCACGGCAGTACCCTTTAAACCTGTTAGAAGCTGCGATTTCAGAAGTATCGTGATTTGACGCTTACCATACTCGGACCGCGAACCTTCCTCACCCCACCGTCAGGAAGTTTGATTGCAGTCTCTCCACCGATCATACCCGTGCAGTCAGAAGCCATTGTCACGCAGACAAAAGGGACACTGTCGTAGTGCCAAGAAACAGAAGCTGCCTGATCCCCTGAGCCAACAGTTGCAACATTCTGGTCATTTATTGAGATATTGACGTTAGCTACTTCGTAATCATAACATGGAACGAGTTCAATGCCTGCAATATCTGAAACAATCTTTAGGACTTCTGGTGACCACCACAGAGAGAAGCAGAACGGGGCGTTGCTGCCAACCCATCAGTCTTCACCAAAATTATGGTATATGGGATGCTAGTACACGTACTCGGGTGTCAAGCCACGGATCAACTGAGGAGTCAAGTCTGATCCGAAGCGGCAGTTCTCGAGCGACCATTCGCTAAAAAGCTCAGCTCTCATCTGCATCATAGCTTCCTTTGTGAATAGGGGGAAAGGGTCCGACACAGCATTAGGAGAGATCCCATGGCCCTCAAGACCGATGTTTCTCATCATAGTAATGTGCTGTGGTGGTTCAAAAGCGAGATGCTCCTTTGGGTTGAATGGCACTCGCTTTGTGCGACGTGCTTCATCAATAAGGTTAAGAGGAAGGTCCTGAGAAGGGCGCGTGGGCTTCTTTAGTTTGGGGCCCTCCACGATAGGAGCCCTTGGACGACTCGGACTGGGAGGGCCGAGGGGTGTTTCCGTGGTGGTAACAGCAGGCATCTTCGAAACTGTAGTAGTGGTGTAGTCCAAAAGAATTAATTATAGCTTGAGTAATGACTTTAGCTCTCTACTTTATCAGATAGAACTTGACTCGCAAACGGGTGGCCTCGCGGAAGGGCAGATGGTGTATTTATGCTATGCTAGTCCTGCTATCTATGTGCTTTCCCGAACCGGCCGTACGACATGCCCTAAGAAGACCCATCTGTTGGAAGATGTGCCTGGAACCCTAGATACCCTCAAACCTATAGTCAGAAGACCCCAGTGCGTCCTGTCACATACTCTCTCCGCACACAACTTACCTCCGAGCTGGGTATCGTTTCCGAAAATGGTTGTGTCCGTAAAGAATGCGAATGCTATCATAAAGCCAACCCTGCGAGACGCATTTTAGCTGCCTTAGATGAGGAAATTCTGTCCGAGAGCTTCTGGGTGGTGGCCATGGCACTTTGCAGGAGGCGGACCCATGCAGGAAAATCCGCGTGGGTCCGCTCCCTCCACTACTGGGTTGGAGGGGCATGCATCGCCGTGACATACTCAAGGTTAGGGACGTCGTGGCTCATGTCGCATATTTTGTCTGTTTTCGTCAAATCTACCAAATGCATGAACAACTTGGCTCACATATTCAATAGAATCATATACAGTTGAGTACCTTATGGTACGAAACTCAAATACTGGAATCTCGCTCCATCTCTATATCTGGCGTTGGCTCAGGCTGTAAAGCATCCTATCTCAGATTTCTCATAAATAATCCTTCGCCGTCGATCACTCTTCCAAATCTTCTATCGTTATTTGTTATAGACCGTTGCACATAATGTTTGATGTCGCTATTATTGGTGCGGGGATGAGCGGGCTGCAGGCTGCAGTCTCTGCTAAGCAGGCTGGGCTCTCATTCTGTGTCATTGAGGCTAGAGATCGTGTCGGAGGCAAGGTCTGGAGCATCCCGCTCGCCTCTGGCCGAGGCACTGCGGACCTTGGTGCTGCCTGGATCAACGATGAGCTGCAGCCTCGTGTCACGGCCTACGTCCGAAAATTCGCAATGAAGACTATCAGTCAGCCCATTGACAAGACGGCTATAGTTCAGGTTTCTGAAGATGAGCGTCTCGAGTTTCTCTTTGGCGTGATTCCCGATGTAGGCACCCCCATTTGCCCGTATGGTGCGGGCCCAGCTTCAATCCGACTCACAAAATATCTAGTTTCCACCGGAAGAGAAGACTAACTTAGAAATGATTCGCGATCACATCGAGGCAGAGTCTCAGAAGAAAGAGGCTCCAAAGCTAGAGGATGACCAGGTTTCTCTCGACACATATGTGCGCAAGCTGGGTGCCACGGAAAAGACTTGCAAGATGGTGAACCTCTGGGTACGAGCAATGCACGGTCTTGAGTCAACTGAAGAGTCGGCAGCGCATTTCATCGACTACTGCCGCAGAAACCACGGTCTTCTCGCAGCCCGAGCTGATGACCACACGGGTGGCAATTACTTACGTTTGCAGGGCGGTAGGTCTTACAAGACCGCAAGACCTTATAGAACAGACACTGACATCTTAGATAGGGACCCAGGACATTGCACGTGGTATTGCCCGTCTAATTGGTGAACAACACATCTATACTTCCCATCCGGTGCAATCCATCCATGACGAGCAGGAAAAGGTCACAATTTACACCAGTAATGGCAGAATATTCGTCGCGAAAAAGGTCATTCTATCTGTCCCGAGTACTTTATTCAAGGACATAAAATTCTCGCCCCCCCTTCCAGCCGCTCTTCAGGAGCGCTCCAGCAATACAAAGCTCGGGCACTATAGTAAGGCTATTGTTTGCTATGATAAGCCATGGTGGAGAGACTTAGGCTACAATGGGTTTTTATTCAGTTATGTCGGCCCGATTAGTATTGTCCGAGACACCAGTGTTCCAGAGAAGAACTATTACAGCCTGACATGCTTTGTCAACGGCAGCGTGGGAGCAGAATGGGCTAAACTGAACCCTCATGCGCGACGTCGAGCAGTTTTAGAGCAGCTTGCAAAGGGTTACAACGTCGATCGATCGTCAGAGCTCTGGCGTCCCATCGAATTCTTCGACCAAATCTGGAAACACGAGCTCTACAGCCAGGGCGCTCTCTCCCCGATCCCTGCTCTCGGCCACTACGTCAAGTTTCAATCTGTGCATGGCAGACCAGTGGGAAACATTCACTTTGTCGGAACCGAGTACTCTGACCATTGGAAGGGCTATATGGAAGGTGCTTTGAATTCCGGTGCCCAAGGAGCTGAAGAGGTGGTAAAGGCGCTAAAGGTTCCAGGATCACGTTTATGATTAGATGTTTCCGGAGCAAGTGTCAATAAGCTCCATGTTGCAGTATCCGAGTATACTGGTTAGATTTATAGTTTGCTTAGAAAGATGATCGGTATGAAGCACTGCTGTGGCAAAAGTACCTTCCTGTATCTCACTGCAGGATTCCCTATACTCCTTGCTGACATAAAAAGCGCTGTA
>NW_022475500.1:0-56318 GCF_009193585.1 Aspergillus caelatus
AGTGTCTTATTGTTCTTTTGTTCTTTTTTTCCCTCTTTTTTTTTTTTTCTTTTTTCTTTTTCTTTTTCTTTTTCTTTTTCTTTTCTTTTCTCCTTTTTATTGTAGAAAAACAAATCGTACGAAGGTCTCCAGAGATTATTAGTCCACTCTGTCGACAAAGTATGTCACTCGAGTAGTTTGGCTATTGATAGATGTTGGTCAAATTGCAAAGATTCTTCATTCTAAGAAGTTAGTTTTGTGGAAACGGTTGATCCTTCTTCGCCACGCGAGCAAGGGGATCCGCATGACGATATTTGCTTGGGCCGCGTTACTCTGTAAATTCCTACAAGCTTCGAGTTGAGCGGCAAGGGCTTGAAACTATCCATTTGGCAGGATGCACCTGAAGAAACTTTGCATTTTACCCCTTTTCAATCAGTCGATCGAGATTTATGATATCTCCAAACTTAGTACCGGTCAAACCGGCGATTTTACTCTGGATACGGACTCTTGTCGCGAGTTAGGCCACGCTCTTAGGCTGCACCACGGAGTTCTGATCGCAAAGAGATTGCACGACTTGTACCATGTGGGAGGATGTTCGTGGATGAGGACTGTCGAATAGCAGTGTGATAGATATTAGGTGGCTTCTATATCGCATGGCCCCAAATAACCCCACGCCCGTCGATATGACACGTTTAATTCACCCATCCCTGTCCTCGTATACCTTTCGGCAACCGTATCACAACATTATCCGTGCCTGTATGTGCTCTTTTGTATGTAGCTATAGCATTTCAGTGCGAACATGGGATTATGGTATGGAGGTTGGATGACCAAGTTGTCTATTAACACAAAGCGCCAAAAACAGAGAAGACTGAGCACAGGAACTTGTCAGTGTGGGGGAACCGCCTGGAACTGCTGTAGGAAGGAAGCTTTTCCAGCAGAAAAAGTGGGCCAGGATACAGTTTAAGCCAGACGGTTCATTTGAATGTTAAAAGCCTCATTCACAGTTCGAGGCCAATCTAATATTTCACCACCAATTTCAGACCTGTCCCCACTAACCGCGCGGTCATGATAAATGCCGTGCCTCCGAGGAGCATCACACCCGAGAAGATCTTCATATGAGTATAGTCTCCACCAGCGTGTTGCAGGATAGCTCCAGCAATTGGACTTGTCGTCAGCCCACCCACCGATGCAAACAAGAATAGCAAACCAGTGCGATATCCAACCTCTTTTAACGGTGAGATCTGAGCGATCAGCGCGGGCGAAAGACTAACATACGCTCCAGATGCAAACCCAAAGAGGGTTGCAAATATAATGATAGGCGCATTGGAGGTAGCAGGAATCCAAAGAGCGAGTACTAGCACGCCGGCAACGATACACATCACTATGAAGATGTTGTATCTCCCGTACCGATCGGACATGAATCCAGCTCCGAGGCGGCCAAAGAGGCTGGCCGCGTTCAACATGGGAACCAAGTATGACGCGAGATCTGCACTCATACCGCTTGCGACCGCCTGGACGATGATATAGTTGATCGGGATAAAGACGCCGTACGTAAGTAGCATGTATCCCAGGAGGGTAATGATAAACACGGGCTCCTTGAATGGTTGGAGCAACTGCACACCGGAAGGTTTTGGCCCTGGCTGTGCAGGACGCCGTGCCTTGACAGTGAAGATGGCGATACCGAGCAGGAACAAGATCATGAACGCGGAAATTCGCATGCTCCAGCCAAAGCCAACTTTGGCTATGAGGCGGTCGACCATGATGGGGAATATCACCCCACCCACGCTGGAGCCTGTCGAGAGAGTAGCAAAAGCGATGCCCCTTTTGCGATTGAACCAGGCGCTTACGGCGCTTAGGGCTACTTCGGTTAGTTTTCACAGAGAATCGACACACGGGAAAGGATATTACCTGGTTGAAATATAGCGGCCGCACCGATTGCGCTGCAGATTCCTTGGGACAGCAAGAGTTGGTAGTATTGGTTGGATATTGACGCCATCATTAGACCGAAGACATGGAAAAATGTCCCTCCAATAATCAGGTATCGAGCACCAAATGTGTCGTACAGCTTCCCAACAATGGGGCCCTGGGTGATCGGTAAATATGGAGTCTACAAAACCTACACGGCTTCATGACGTGGTGACATACCATAGCAAACATAAAGAAGATTTGCAAGGATGGAATCCAGGAGATGGTGCTGGAAGAGAGCTGCTTCAGCAGGTGAGATTCATAATAATTCTGGAATATCCCGACACCTGGTATACGGTTAGCCTGCTTGCCTTCTAAGATATTTCATGACCGTTGGTAGACACTCACTATTGACCCATCCAAAGCTGCAGAATGATGTGCACCACGCACCTACCACCACTAACCACGCAGTCAACCCCCCATCAGGAGGTGCATCGGGCTGGTCTCCAGGCGACAAAGATTTCTCCCTATCCAGCGATGTTGATATGCCCCCCTCATCACCCCGTGGCGGAAGGGCTTCGTGATCTTGGGAATCGGAGCGGCTTGGATTCATGTTAGTTGGGCAATGTGTGTTAACCAGATGGATGGATGATATGCTCATTCATGATACTCCAGTCATATAAGTAAATATATAGGGATGACCTTTTTTTGGCGCATTGTTTATCGTGGTCATGGCATTGAAGTCATCTCGGCTTCGGGATTCCTTGGCGTTCAGCTCGGCTCGGTGACAGAGGGACATCGACCCGACGCTTCGAGAGTCCAAGTGGCGAGCTTCAGGAGGGTTCGTCTACGGCTGGCCCACTGTGCATCAGGGACAATAGGACCTCCTACGTACGTCACCTATGTGTCGTCATATTTGTGCCATCGTGGAATAGGTTGCAATAGTACTACCGATGGTTTACCCATGAAGTCGGGAGGGTAGAAGCTCATCCCGGGGTAGACGATTCTTGCAATTTCTCTGTCGACCACTCTACGGATGCTTAATCTCGAGGACGTGGCAGCTGCTATATGTATACTTGCCCTACATCAATAGAAATATCCCCGTACGGCATGTTGGTAAGGGTATTGATGTCGTGTCCTGCTACTTCAAATGCAAAAAATAGACCAAAGTATGAACTCAGTGAGATTGTCATTGTAACCAACAATTAGAGACATATTCAATCTATGGCTCAAAGCGATACATGCCCAAATTCTCCGAAAGATTAATCCACTCTGTCAACGAACTTGGGTCTAGAGGAGGAGCCAAGAGATCCCCGAATCCATCTGCTGCACCGTCCAAGCTCTGCCGCGAATGCTGTTCAGCCGTCCGTGACTCCAGGACACGTTCGTCAGACGGGCCATGAGCCTGTGTCGGCGAAGGCACCGTGGCGCTCCCTCTCCGTTGTCCTGCCTTTTCCCGTAAGTGCTGTAGCACCTTCCACGTCGGTCCTGGATTAGGTCGGGTTGGGTCACTCTCAGTTATATTGAAGACGAGATCGACAACATTCCATACACGGACAACGTGAGGCCCAGTGGGCTGCGCGCACAAGTGCCATAGAACATACATCAAGCAGTGGAACTGATTGTAGCTCGCGAATAACCAGCGGTACCCACGTAGAAGGTCGTCTGTCTGGAGCTCCATACTTTGCTCCAAGCAGGAACATGCTGATATCAGTGTTTGCTCTGCTGTAGAGGAAACTTCCTCCTGCGATTGTTCATTATTAAGGCCCAGTTGGTAAACGAAAAACTCAAACTTAGAAAGGAGAGAGCGCGTGGACAGCCAGGCAGCCTTCTGGATAGGAATGTTCGTATCGCAATGGCACAGATATGTAGTTTGGAGGTAGCTTGTCAGTTCCTGCACAGTTTGGAGACGCTGGACACTGTCTGTGTGGCCCACAGTACTGTGGTATACCTTTTGGAATGCGATAGCAATTTCCGATGTGAGGAGGAAGAGGCTCATTTCAGTCCATCTCCCGCGTGGCCCCGGTAGGATTCGAAGCTCGGGCGATAGATCACTGTCGTTGACGTGCAGGGGAAGATGAGTATCCGATCGGCCGCCAAAGCCATGTACCGCGAGACCGTGATCCTCGGCAGCCCGATAGTCCAGCACTAGAATCTGCCACCAGAGGCGCCGGCGGACTTCGGCGTCAAAAGGCGAGAGGTTGAAATGTGTCCCGTCACGGTGGAGACCTATGGACTGGGCAGCACGGATGAGGACCCCATTGATGATCCACCCAGATCGACTTGTCCGGTGTGCACGGAGACAAGTCTCGTAACAGAAGTCAGCACGATCGCGCAGTGATGGGAAAGGCGAACCTCACGATGTAGATGGCCAGGGCCTGCAAGGACAACATGGATGGCGTATCCAGACAGGCCGCATCAATCAGAACCTTTTCAATGCGGGCTTGGAAATCCAGTAAGCAGGATCGCCTATCGCGACCAAGGAGATTCGCCGCGTCAACCTCCGACAGGCTGGTCACGGCAGCAAAGTAAATGGCAAACAGCAGAGCCCTACAGTCGTCCGATCCTTCGCCATTCATGGTCGAATATACCAGCGGCTCCACTGTTGGTAGATGAAGGATCTTGACTACGGGGTCCACATTGTTGCGATATATCTGCCATAGCTGTGCGGACTGCCAGCGCGAAAGGTCCAACTCGTTACTCGAATTCGCAGGGTGTCTGGAACTTGCCAGAAGGCCTTCCGGTCGCAAACCTGTGGTGATTTCATCTGTATCATGTGGGGTACCTATAACCTTGTACAGCGCCTTTTCCTTGTCCAGGATTTGTGACAGGAATGTCTCATTGATGTAGCGAGTGGAGGCACCATCCGGAACAAGAAGCTCCTGTGGGCGATTGGGAGACTGCGCTGGTTCGGGCAGTAAGGACGCGGACGTAACTCGGGCATTCGGATTGTCAGAGCCCTGTAGGGGACCAGCACTGTTTGCCAAAACTGCCACACTCCGTTCCAGCTGCGCAATCCGATCGGTGATGGTGACTTTCTGGACCCTCCGAGGCCGATGAGGGTTGGCGTCGGTGGTGGGGTAGCGACACGAAGCGCCGAGCCGCACGCAAGCCGTGCACGGTAGCGTTTTGCTACAGCGGACTTTGCGTTGATGACACTGGGTGCATGATCGCTCCATATTCTTGTGGGTAAAGTATGTAAAAAATGGGAGATACCGCTGGGGGTAACGGAAAGTTGGTGAACGTAGTAGTGATCGTGCTCGGTGGCTCGGGAATGCCAAGGCACCGACGTGCAGGAACACCGGCTTTAGGGTTATCAGATACGAGAAGGATAGATTGACCTGCAGTGTAGCATCATCCAAGGGCACTTTCTGGCTATAAATTACATAATGGGAACTCCTTGATCGATGCCACCCTACGCTGAAATCGAAATCTCATCCTCAATCCCAGTCATGATTCCATTCACGGTGGCAAGATATATTTTCTGTCTCACTAGTAGTCTACAGACTTTACATATGGAATAAAAGAGATATATTGAAGAATCGCCATACTCCTCATGTCCGTCTGACACATTTCACCTGTAAATCTGGATGCGTAACCCAACATTCAGGGTCCTGCGCCCAATTCCCTTCCTCCAGCAACTGCAACTCATAATGCTTCACCAAATACAGGAGGATGGCCCGTATGACCACGTCCGCAGTGTAGCGTCCAATACATTGGCGAGGGCCAAATCCAAACCGCCAGAAGTGGTACCGTAGATCTGTGTTAGAGCTGGTTAGGAACCTCTCCGGTCGATATGTGTCATTATCGGGTGCCCAGAAATCATTTCGCACGTTCAATCCCCATGTATCGACTACATAATTGGTTCCAGCAGGGATGCGATAGCCATCGACCACTCGCTCCGTCGGGGCAGATTGTGGGATGGTAAACGGCAGAGCTGGACGGAGCCGGGAGGACTCTAACACACATGCTGCAAGAAATGTTCCATTACGAGAGATATAACCTTCTTCCTCGGCAGCTGTCAGGGTGGATATTTCTTCGTGCAGCCGTGCTTGGCAGGCCGGGTTGGCAGCCAAGAAGACTAGATTCCAGGAAAGACCGCCGGTTGTCACGTCGAGGTTGGCGTACAGAGTCTCGTCCATCGTTTGTGCTACCTGTTCCTCCGTGAGCATACCCTTATGGACGGCGTCGTACATTTGAACGACCATCGCCGACGGGTGTTTCTCCCGGGCACGCTCGTATGCGGCGCGATTGAACGCCCGCCACTGAGAGCGAAATTGTTGCAACTGACGGTTGGCTTTTGTGGGGAAGAAGCGAGAGAAATTAAACCGGGCGAGGCCACCGAAAAGAACGAATTTCATGAGATTTTCCCGGGCTGGTGCGAGGGCATCGAGTTCGGATTTCATGCCTGGCGTAAGGGAGCCATAGTTTGCCTCCGCCACGATAAAAAACGGAAGCATCTTCAGGTCTTGAACCGGGTGTACCCGGCCTTCGCTGAGATTTCCATTTATCTCGAGATCATGGAAATGAGCTTGAACATGCTCTTGAATTCGACCAATGGATCTGACAGCTGTTGGGTGCATGAAGGGGGGTGCGGCGATCCCCTTCAAGAGCTTCCAGCGCTGACCTGCCATGAGCCCCAAGCACTGCCCTAGGATACGGCTCATGAAGTAGCCAGAATCACTGTTCGTGGCTTTCGTATGTTTGTCTGAATCTTTAAAGATGCCATGAAGTTGGTCGGGTCTTGTCAATACCCTAGCTGTCTGTCAGTCGAATTGTCATTTCGAACCGGATAGCACAAAGGTATACGAACACTTCAGGGGTCATTCCCGCCCAAATGCGGTAGACGTTGCCATATTTCCTTTGCCACTCTTCACTCCTAGTTCTCCCCTGTACGTACTTCTCTACGTCGCCTTGTCCATTTGGCCACACGTAAGATGGCCCTGGAATGGTCCGACCGGTCTCAGTATGCTGAATCGGATTCTTTAACTGCAAATAGATCTATGCCTCAGCCGTATCAGTTGAGCCATCTGTAGAGTAGGCACAGGGTGGTGTTACATACGTTGAAGACCCAAGAGATCACTCTAGAAGTAGCGGTTAAGGATGTGGGGAAGAGCAGTGTTGCGATGCAGAGACTGGCCACAGCGAAGACACCAAAGAGAAACAGGTATAAGATTCCCGGCCCTGTGAACCCATCCAGGAAGTGAAAGCCCAAGTTTGGCATGGTCAACATGGTTGGAGTACAATATAGGACCTCGTTATAGTGATATCTCCCTTACCTCATGAGGTGCAATAGACGCAAGCCGACAATTCGTGGTCCCCTGAGTCTATATAGTAGCATCATATGGATATCCAAATGAATGTAGAGCTGGGATAGGGCATGATTGGGTGGTTATGGATTGTAGTGGTATTGGCGCATATGGCTGCCTAGCCTGAGCAAATCTCCTCTGAAAATAGACTTGCTGACATGACATGACATGACATGACGTGACCCCTAAATAAAGTTACAGAATGCGAGATCCTTAGACACTGAATCCTGGTTGCTAGCTTGCCAAGGGAGTAATGAGATTGGCTCGAACAGTGTCCGAAGGATAGGGCTGAGGACCCACAGCAGGATTTGGCGGAGAACGAATGTTGAGGGTGGCCGAGACGTTGGTGGAGGAAAGGAAAGCAATTCAGGAATACTAGACAGATGAGGCCAGAGTAAAGATGTAATGAGTATATATTCAGGTCAGAAGCCCAAGAAATGGTGTGTAGCGAAGTCCATCACAATCATTCGACCTGATCGTATCTTCTGTTTGATTCTGCTCTCCAACAACCTGTGTTCACAATGTCGACCTTTTCGAACATCTCGTCACTTGGCCTTGAGGCATGCTACCGGCATCATGTTTGCACTACTCCCAATGCTACTGCAGTAGTGGATGGAGACCAATCAATGACATATCGAGAGCTCGACACCCGTATCAATCATCTGGCCTCAATTCTAGCTCGGGAGAACATTGAAAAGGAGGAGCCAATTGGCATTCTCGTGCCGATGGGTATTGCACATGTCGTAGCCCAAGCGGCTGTGCTGCGCTTGGGAGGATCTTGTGTACCCATGGATCTGTCATTCCCCGACCAGCGCATCAATGACCTTCTACGTGCCTTGAAAACGCGCATTGTCCTCACTGTCCAGAGCGAGAAGGCTCGCTTTGCGGAGTTCCAGACCATGCTAGTGGATTCCAGGTACGCCAACGTGCACCAGAATGGATACCATGATGACAGGGTCGCCGCGGTCGACACCGGTCGCGATCATCGGACTCATATCCTGCACACCTCCGGGACAACAGGCCTGCCCAAACCGGTGGAGATCATGTCGAAGGGGATCACGCGAATGGCCTTCAACACGCAATGTGTTGAGTTCAAAAGCACGGATCGAGTCGCTCAAATTTCCGCGCCCAGTTTTGATGCCGCCCTGTTTGAGATATGGACCACTCTTGCTCGAGGAGCCGCTATTGTTCTCCTTCCAAAGAACGTCGTGATTGATCCAGTCGCCCTTCATGACAGCATGCGCAAATACCGCATCACCTCCATTTTGGTCACCACTGCTCTGTTGAACCATGTCGTGTCCGCTATTCCTAATGCGTTTGAGGATCTTGATTATGTGCTCACTGGCGGTGAGGCGGCGAATCCTAGTGTCATGCAAGTGATATTGGAGAATGGTCCACCGAAGAAGCTTGTCCATGCCTACGGTCCAACCGAGTGCACGATTATCACAACGTACCACCTCACCACTTTAGAGGAAGTTCGCCGGGGCCAGACCCCTATCGGGAAGCCATTGGACAATACCACTGTATACATCCTGGATGATAACCTCCAGCCTGTCAAGCCAGGGATTGTCGGTGAACTCTATATCGGTGGCGACGCAGTTGCCCGCGGCTACCTGGGGCGCCCAGAGGCAAATGCGAAGAGCTTCGTAGAAGTATCCCATTTATCGAAGGACGGGTCACACGTTCGCATCTACCGATCCGGGGATCTAGTTCGCATGCTTGACACGGGCGCCATTGAGTTTGTAGCTCGTGCGGATAACATGGTCAAGATCCGTGGATTCCGCATCGAGCCAGCGGAGATCGAGGGGGCACTCCTGAAGAGCGAGATGGTTCAGGGTGCAGTTGTGTTGCCCGTCCATCGTCCGGGAAAAGAGACGTATATTGTGGCCTTTGTAATACCCAAGAATCATGGTAAATTCTCTCTAGAGCAGCTGGACGAGTATCTGCGGCGGCGGCTACCAGCATACATGATGCCCCGGCTGGAGGCTGTCACCTCGCTACCCTTGACTGTCCATGGTAAGATCGACCGTGTGGCGGTCATGAACAAGCACATGGAAGAAACGAAGATGGCCGAACAGCAGGTCCTTATATCCTCCAACACCAAAGATGCCGGAGACAGTATAACCTGGTTACGCACATTGTGGACATCAGTGCTCGGCATTAGCAATATTGACAACGACAGCAATTTCTTTCATCTGGGAGGGAGCTCACTACAGGCCGCGGCGCTGCTGGTCCACGTGCGTCGGCGCTTCGGCCTGACGTTGACCATGCAGCAAATCTACGACTGTCCCACCCTTCTTGGCCTCGCCAGCGTGATTGATGCTGGTCATGCTAGAAGCAAAGTCGACCACTCCCGACTCGGCATCTTCATCGCCGACTCTCAGTTAGCGAAGGACATCCCTGTTCTGTCCAAAGAAGCTCCCGATTGGCGAAGCCCCTCGGAAGGTAGGGTGTTCTTGACCGGAGCAACCGGATTTCTTGGAACGTACCTCCTGCGTGAGTTGATCGACCGCCCGGATGTCAAAAGCGTCCAGTGCCTGGTTCGTGCTTCGGACGTGCATTCCGCCCGGGCACGACTTCTCGGAGCCCTGGACAAATACGGGCTGGGATGGAAGCATAATCTGGACAAGGTTACAGCTATTGCGGGAGATCTGGGCAAGGATCTGTTCGGACTGTCCGAGGCTGAATTCCATGACCTAGCCCTTTGGAGTAGCGTTATCTTTCACATCGGCGCACATGTGAACTACGTCCAGCCGTACGAGAAGCATCGTAACACTAATGTTTATGGAACTTTGAACTGCATCAAGCTTGCGACAACTGGACGCACCAAGGCCCTTCATTATACATCGACGGCTGCCGTCACAGGCCCAGTGTCGCACTTCACAGGCGCAGACAAAATCCTAGAGGACGTCGACCTCGGTGAGTTCCAGGGTTGGCTGCCCTATGATATCGGCTACACACAGAGCAAGTGGGTCTCGGAGCAATTGATTCACTCCATGATCGCAAAGGGATTTCCGGCGATTGTATTCCGGCCGGGCTTTATCATGGGTGACAGTCTTCGCGGCCAGGGGAACTGTGATGACTTCATGTGTCGGGTGTTTATCGGCTCTATCAAGTTGGGGTATCGTCCCATTCTCCCGAACCAAAGCAAGATCATGATTCCTGTTGATTTTATCACGACCGCTCTGCTACATATCACCTCTAACCCCACCAACTTCGGGCGGACTTTCCACCTGGTGCCACAAACGCCCGAGGAAGACACGGACATTGAAACCTCATGGGACATGCTGAAGGACCTAGGGTATGACCTGAAACCTGTGGAGTACAAAGATTGGTTAGAGATCCTCTCGAAGGACAAGGACCTGCTTACCAACCCATTGTTGCCTATGTTACCAGTGCTGCAGGAGCCAGTTCGGAAGCATCTGACGCGATGGGAGCTTTACGAAGATATGGCCACTTACGACGTGACAAATACCAGACAGGCGCTAGCAGATTGTGGGAAGCTAAAATCTGGCATTGGGCTGGACGATCTACGTCGACATGCTGAGGACTGGGTCGCTCGTGGACTGGTGCCTTCAAGGAACTAGTATCCTCCGATAGAGTACATGTTATGATCAACTGTAGTGATAGTTGTCTTTTTCTAGATTAAATATACTCTATTTGGAGAAGAAGAATCGCACATTTAGAGAATGACTCATGTCACAATATCCACTAGCTAGTGAAGGAGAGAGGATTGGGAAGGTAGGTGAAGGCTATCCGGTCATATACGTTCGAAAGCCTCTGCCGTCTAGCGGCCTAGTCCATGGCAGCTTAGATGAGAAAAGGAAGGTCTCCATTACAGTAACAAGTGGGAGTATATATAAACGCCTCAGACTTCAGCGGGGCGTTATCTATTACTGGCGTTGCAATGTTCCTTTGGCTGCCTATCCGTACATTTATGAAACGAAAATGGCACAATACAATGCCATATAAAAGCGACCGCGAGAAATTGTAATGATATTCCTTCCACCTGCCTTCATCAAAAAGGAAAAATAGGGCACTGTGCCATTAAGTTGCGACCTCACAAATGGGAAGTGATTGAAGTACCATCAGCCATCCTTCAGCCACTTGATCTTCGTCACCACAGCGCGGGAGGCCATTTTCCATCAGGCTAGCGGCTGGTCTTCAAAGAAGACTAGACATCTCAATTCCACGCTCTCGCGGGCTTCTTTCACATCCCGTGTTCTTGGGTCCACGAAGGCTGTATGAGGTGTTCTTCTAGCTGTCTGGCCATCCTTTCTCGAATCGTAACATTTGATCAAGAGCACTTCATCAGGCTTCATATCCGACATGTAATACCATTTCTGGCCGGGTGCATACTTGCCATAGAGCATACCGAAACCACGGCCCTTTGTCGCCGCATCATAGTCTTTCTTTTCGTGCTTGCCAGGAACCCGTCCATAGATTTCAAGGAGATCCTCATCATGGAAGGAACGGGCATCCGATACAGCCAACGGGTCCCGGGGAACCACCTTCAGCGGGCGCCATATATTGACGATGGCCCATCGAGTCTTCAACAACCGCTCTGCTTCGAGAGCCGTCACATTGTCCTTAAGGACTTCGAAAGCCCCGGACTCCGACTGATCCACATGGACATGCCGCGCGGGTACCATCACACTTGTCGCTTTCGTATCCGGGTCGGCCGAGTCAGCCATTGCTTCTACCTTTTCGTAGGGAGCAGTGCGAGCGATGTGCGAAAACACGTGCGCACGGGTCGCACCGGTGCTTTACGTGCGACGTGAGTTGGAGTCTTGTGGTCATATAGCCAACGCTGAACATGAAATGGGGAAGTGGCAATGAACAACGACAAGAAGGCCATGCTTACATGTTCTTCAGAATAGTCTCTGCTTCGGGGTACATATGCTTCTTCACGGAAGCTTCATCAAAGGACGCGACATGCTGGCTGACATGCTTGATGAACTGAAAACCATGGATGTCCAGGGCGAACATTCCCTCTTGGCCACGCACATCCTGGATCGACACGGGTCGACTATCAATGGGTCGGCGATATGCACCAACCGTGCCCAGTATCAGCTCCCTTTGCACAGGGCCTTGGGCGGGCCAATAGTTTAAGGAAGTCTGAATTTCCTGATGGGAGCGCATAGCTTCAACGGGCCTGTAAACTCGGGGAAAATAATTTCAGTGTTTAGGATCGACATGCAGTCGACACAATTTCGCGGCCAAAGGCTGTAAAATGGCAGTGATAACAGATGAACCGTCTTGTTCGCACGCTGTCTTTCGTTAATGATACCACTGCGACCCTTTTGAATGATTGCTGCAGTCAAGGGTGCAGACCTCTGACAACCCAAATCAGGGGGAACTTGCAAGCCGATAGTTTGGTCATGCTATTACGACTGATGGCGACCGTGTTCTACACCGAGACACCGAGCTTGTTGCCAGTTGCTTTGTAGATGTAACGTTCAAGGATCAGATGCAGGAATACGAGATGGCCTATCCAACTTCAGGATGATGAGGCACTGATCGTCGCTCCGACGTCGCTGAGCAATTGGCCCAGAGCAAGATATACCTCCGAATGGCCTTATCATTCGTCTCAGAATTCATATTCATGCTTGATCATCGGTGGCGTCAGACGATACTCTCGACTGTGGATTGTGTTGCAAGGGCACGGAGGTATGACGTGCAGGAGGTCGATCATCAGATAAGTCTTCTTGGCGTGGTCCATGGCGTCAATGGCTATTGCTTGTGTAGGGACGGTGATCGGCTCAAACGGATGTCTGTTCGACCACGCCGTCAAGTACGAGGCCCTCTCCACCCCGGAGATGACGTTCTCCATGACAATTCATAGCATGTTCTGTATCAAACAGAGGAATTTGCTTTCTTAACTTGATTGAGCAACATAATAAACGTCCGAGTGTAAGCCCTGTAGTTTCTATATCAAGCTGAACATGTGCTGCATTGATTGTGTATTTTTCAAAGACCATGCGTCGCACTTTCAAAAATCTTCTACCCTGCTCAGGGAAGCAAGATGGCAGTAAGTCTGGGCCTTCGGTTTGTCTCGGCTGTCGGAAGGGCGTGCTTGAACGGAGTCCGAGGTAGTCAGTGGGGACATTGGCGAAGTACTCTCTGAGGTTTGTGCTCCACCCCCGAACCAGAGATGTTCTTCATACATCTGCGCGGGCAGGGGTTCTAGTATCGGAGGCAAAGGTGCACCGAGGGGATAAACACGTATGGCGCTACAGTCACGCTATCTATATATGTTAAGTGTTGACCTGGTGCTGCCCTGCGTTTCCATTTCCCATGGAAAGCTACTCAGCCAATGCCTTAGTCTGACACCTTAACACAAGCACCATTGCAGTTTTGACAAGGCTATTTGATACCTTGGCTAAGCAGTGAACAAGCAGAGGGGAGCGGTTCCTCCCGGAAAGGCTCCGTGAGACATCCCGTTGAAGAGCTGCAGCTTAATACGAGGTGCCACTGAGCCAAGGTCATGATACGAGGGCGGCCTTCCTGTGGCTGTCGAGCTACATTCAATTGGTCCGCTGAAGTCCCTTCGAATTTTCTGCAGCCCGTACTTTTCACCTTCCCATTGTACTTTTTGGCCCTCTCCTGTTGGGGATCTATTGCCATATTGGAGGGAAAAAACGGGACTACCACTCCCTTTATGTTAAGTTTCTTCAGGAGTATCATATTACCTTCAGTAATATTTTCTTACTGAGGCTTGGCAGCCAGTGTTTTCCTTTTAGAAATGTGTAAGAAATCCTTTCTCGGCGCCTGCCGTTAACTGCGCTGCAGCTGCTGATTTGGTGGTGCCTTGATCTATATAATCCCGGATGTCTCCTACAACAGTCACCGAGAAGAGCAGACACGGATCTCTCCTTGTTCACAGCTGTAGCCAACATGGGTGCGCCTCACGAAGAGATATTAGCCCTCAAAAAACGCCGGGAGCAAAACCGAATTGCACAGAGACGTCACCGTATGTGCCAACCGTCGAATTGCTTCCATAACGCCCATCTAACCTCAACCAGGAGATAATGTGAGACGGCGGTTGAGAGATCTGGGCCTCGACACTCCCAGTCCAGTCTCTTCCAGACAAACGTCACCTTACTCATCGAGAGACCGTACAGCCACACTAAATTCTCACCAGAGCCTCAAGTCAACTGACGCATTATCGTTCGAGACCTCGATTTCTGACACAAACATGTCGCCATACGATGCGTCTTTGAAAAGCCTACTACGGCCAGGAGGCCAAAGTCCACTCGCTGAGATCTCATTCCCGACATACTCCTCGTCTGTCTCACCATCATCCTCCGCTGGTCCACTGTCAAGTTCGACGTGTGCCGGTCAGAGGACGTACAATGATTTAACAGAACCTACTTCCTTGCAGTCTTTCTTCAATTCAGCATCGCTCGCGGTGCGCCTGGATGAAAGTAATATGCCGTGCGGTGAGGGTGATAATTCCATTCCGCAGGAGACGAATATCCCTCGAGCTCCAAACCTAGAGACTATGTCTGATACTTCGGCCCATGAAGCCTACACATTGACCTCGTCCACAGTTGGTGAACAAACTAGTTCAGAAGCTCTTCCATTAAGCCAAGTCCCACCACATTGCAGCACGCCATTTCCGCCACGGGGACACCCACGATGGACCACGCCGCTACATATGGCAGTCTCGCAGGGCAACTTTTCGGTGATGCGTCTTCTACTGAGCTATGGAGCGGACCCCAATGCGATCAACAGCGAAGGGGCTACGGCTCTCCATGTTGGAGTGATGAATGGAAATTACACGATGGTGGCCGAGCTGCTCCAGCGGGGGGCCGATCCCACTCTCACCAATGCAGCGGGCTGGCTTCCCCTTCACCACGCCGTCCATACGGGCAATGAAAGTTGTGTACAAGCGCTGCTTGAGGCCGAACAGCTTGTTCATCGTCCCACATCAGCGTTAGATTATTCTTGAATGACCACTGCAGGGCTACCAGTCACATGATACACGCACTCGTCTCCCAGAACTTAGTGGAAACGAATAAAATCGTTTTGTTATGCCTTTTCCCTCTTGTTTGCCTTTCCTTTACCTCTTGCTGATGACGAATACTCTCCAAAGCCAGCCCACTGAGGGGGATTCCAACCCATGTTCAGTACTCCAACTCCATGCTTGGCCCAGGTTAAATATATCCCTAGTGTCACAACGGACTGATTTTATTTGATTGCTGTCCCCCAGAAGACCCATTGGCTTAGTCTCGGGTCTAGAACATTATGCTTCCCCAACTTAGGTCCTTGCAGGATTCCTTTTGTACCGCCAAGGCTCGGTGGTTGAAGTCCCTCCGAGGCGCCGACTATCTTATCTGATATACGCCACACTTAGCTTAGGCAGCGACAGTTTCTCTGCTAAAACCCCACTATTAGCAGCAAATACATTGGTTCGGGTGATGTAGGCCCCACTAGATATTGTCGTATCAGTCCTTTACCTGCCCCTTAGGTAGTTGTTACTTGGCATTTACATACCAGAAGCTCCCACGGCAACGCCGCAGAAGATCGGCAAGGATTCCCGTTCAATTCATCCGACTTAAAGTAGTTTCATCTGGACTATACCTTAGGACGATCAAAGGCCCAACACATCTATCTATTAAGATATTGTAGCTGATATTCTGTACACCTCTATCACAATTTTGTGGCAGCCCGCCATTCGCATCTCGCATTGCGTCCGTCCGTCGTTAGATCTGTCCGATGCTGCCGAGATCCGCAAAATATATAGCAGAGGAGCACCAAATGATTATCGTTTTTGTTTAACAATAACGAAAAATGAGGTATTAGAAAATCATGCACCGTCAACTACGTAATATAATGTCTTCAACCACATATTGCAGCCCTACCTGCTTAAGATATCATGTCTCTGACGTCTCGTAGCAAATGCAACATGGCACAGAAACCCACAAACTTCTTCTCTCTTTCAGATTGTCTCACGGTTTTGTCGATGGTAATTGTTGAATGTCATCTAGTGGGAGGACAACTTGAAGGGCATCTTTCCTCTGCGCCCAACATATTGGTCTATGATTCTGTTTATGACAAATAATCATTGAGCCCCATGCGACGAACCTTGACTCTACATAATTCAAGAGAGCCATTGATCGACCTGAGAAATGATACACTGGAATGATTCGCCATGTCTAAGAAACACTGACTGAGATTTTCCAAATCATGAGCACCACCGTGGTATTACCGACTATTGCGGGGATTTGGAAAAGGAAATACGGGCCGCTGGATTTGAATAACAGTGTGCTTAAGTGAAAAGTAAAACGATATCCCGTGCGCGTTCTAAATACTCTGAGAGGTGACCATTGCTCGGGCAGCTAGTGCCTGGTATCTGATTTTATGGGCATGCAAGAGCTCAGGTACATAAAAGAGCCATCTGCGGATATATTCTAGCAGCAAGCAATTCGCCACCAAATCCGACTCTTTCTTTGCTTTGCCTGTCGCATGACCCTGCTCTTTCTCTGACGGTCATCCTCGGCTGGCATCCTGGAGGAGCTATCCTCTGCTGTGTGGCTATGGGTGTCCCTGCTCACACAGGCCTTTGCGTCTACTATCTCACACGGACAAATGAACCCGAGTCTCCGCGTCACATTGAGCGGCGTCCTTTCCAAAATGTCGCGTGCAGAATTGGTTGCGGGCCACGAAATCTCGGCCTGGACATTAATCAGCCTTTCCAACTCCCCGAGTGGCTCCAAGATGTGGTGCTCCTGCTCTGATGTCATGTCCTTGCGTCTGTTGTAGCTATATTCGTTGTTTATCCATAGGTACAGGTCCTGAAGCCCTTTGATACTTTGGAGAGTAGCGCACATATCCACCCATCGCGTGAACCACAGGGGATGCTGAAAGTCATCAAAAGTTGTTACATGATTGGCTATGTGGTAGCAAAGCTCGATCGATCTTATGGCATGATACTGAACAGATGATAACATTCCCCGCAACTCAGTCAAAATAAGAAGGTCGTCTTTATGATGTGCTATGATGTTGATGGTGTTGATAGATGCAAGGAGGGTGATTGCCTCGGCATAGCTGGCACGTGTATATCGGCGTTAGGGACAATAATGAATAATGTTTACAAAGGAAAATTGACCACATTTGTGTCACAGTCCTAAGGCCTGACTCACATCTGCCGGCATACCACAAGAAGATTGGACTTTTTCCACGGTGGCAGTCGATCCCTACGTCTTGACCCGCTCGGCACATGTACCGTACACGCATAACATTGGAAATTGTCACCGTTACTGCACCGCTCCGGGGTGTTGCACTTTCTGTCCGGACAAGAGCAACGGATCTGGCTGGACACGTCATGCCGTATCAAGTGAATGGTCTTCTTACTGAAAGCAAGCTCATAGATTCTTCGACGTATCTCGATGGGCAGTTTTGCTAATAGCAGGCTCTGTGGCTGATCTTTGGTTTTTTCAATCTCACTTGTCTCAGTAGGTTGGGACGGTAGTGATTTCTCGGCTGTCCTATTGTCCAGTGATGTGTGGGGGACTGAATAAACGGAGCAGCTCTTAGAGAGCGATTTAATAAAAGCGATTCGCATTTTACGAGTGACGGCCCATGGTGGACAGAAGGACAATTTCCATTCTTCATATTCATTGAGGGGACTTACGGTTTATGATTCGGCTTGATGGGGGCTGTGTGAGGTGGCTATGTTGCCTCGCGTCGTCCTGATCTTCCTAGCCTTCCCTTATAATTAATATTTTATAGCAACGGACTTAGCCACGCTGAACCGTCCAGTATATATAGAGTTCAAACGTTCTTAATACCAATCGAGTGCACTATTCTTTAGGGTGTCCTCTTTTCTAGCTGTCACCAATTCACACGAACGAGGTATAGTCGAACAAATTACGAGGTATGAGGATCAAGAGTCGCCCGAGTAAAGCAGCACGAAAAGTCTAATCATGATCCCATTGCTATATGATGTATACTGTGCCATGGCAGCAGCTCCGACTGTAACATCCCTATCATGGAAGGGCCATACTGTACCATCCATCACGAGCCGCGTACATGACATAGGAAACGAGTAAGGACCTGGTCGCCGACCCGTACTTTTCTGAACGACCGAGAAGTTGTCAGACGTCTAATGTAGTTGGCCAAGGAGCCCTTCAATCAGATTGGAATGGACCAGAGATCATCATAGGAGCTAAGTAGCTCCGACATTATTGAAACGAAGTCTTCAAAGTCTCACCTTCGTGAACTACCCTTTCAACAAGATCCTTATCCACCACAAGGCATCAAAATGGTAGCGCTCACGGTACTAGTATACATGGGTGCAAGCCGATTTAGGGATCTGGCCCTCCCACTGCACTCTGGCCGACGTATAAAGAGCATCATCGGTCAACATATCCCAGCCCAGAAGGGCCAGCCCCTTCCCAGTCAACACGGCTGCGTCGTGTGCTTCATCAGTCCCAGCACAAGCAGTAAAGTCCGGGTGGTGTGGAAAGCTCCCATTAGATGTTGAGATTGCGAACATAGCATGAAGTGTTGGGACTACGTAGCTCACATTGCCTCGAAGGATATCAGTGACATGGCTTCAAAGAATTAGAATAGTAGAGTCACGAAACTCACCAACATCGGAGGAACCGGTCAGCACCTGTTCGAGTTTCTGGACGAACTCTTTCCCGTAAGCTGCCATGTGCCCTGTAAACCGTTGACACAGAGTTTCGTTTAGTATGATATCGGTATATAGGCCGTCCCTAGAGAATGTGGCTCCAATATTACCAGCAGCTCATAAAGAAGATGCTTTGTTTGGTAACTCACTCTTCGATTTTGGCTGTACAGCCAGTGATAAGAGCCGCCCCCTCAATACATTGCCTGACTTTCGCAATGAGTTTATTGAGTCCCTGTAATGTGGGGCTCCGGACCTGCCAGTAAGACTTGGTGTAAGCCGGGATCACATTTGCAACCTTTGGGACATCGATGAAGGCGCCATGGATTCGCTCCTCCGGCAAAATCTGCTGTCTTAGGGTCGATATCCCATTGTATGCCTGAACCAGGGCATCCAGTGCATTCACACCGTCCCATGGATTGCCTCCGGCGTGAGCGTTCTTGCCGAAATATTCCACATGAAGCTCTTTCCGAGCGTTCATCAAGACACCAGCAACTCCATCGCCAGTGGGGCCACCTAAATTCTCTGGTCCACCGTGACTAGAGAGAGGAACGTTAGAACATCAACCCATTCATTCAACCCATTCTTGAAGCCAGGACACAACAACTAGGATCTTGTACTCACGCCATCAGAGAGATATCCACCCCCTTAAAAGCGCCAGCATCAATCAGTTTCGCCTTGCCTCCACCATTTTCCTCCGCTGGAGTACCGAGAAGTTGGATTCTGCCTTTGATACCATATTTTTTCCGAAGCTGGCTTAACGCCAAGAAGGCTGCGATGCTACTAGTGGCGATAAGGTTATGGCCACAGGCATGACCGATATCAGGCAACGCATCGTACTCAGCGTTTAGGTTGATAAGTCGTCCTTCAGTACCACTGATGCATTCGAAGGACGTATCGAGTCCATAGGCGTTTCGGGTGACTGTGAATCCCTGGCTTTCAAGGAAGTCACAGATCGCATCATGTGCCTTGTGCTCTTCGTAAGCCAGTTCTGGATTTGACCATATCTATCAGGATGTACAATGTTAGCCAGATGAACTTTTTACAACTTGCTACTTTGGCATGAAACGAAGAATATTTGTACGTAGTGGTTTAGCGCATGGAGTCGCTTTGAGACGTCCTCAAGGACGCTGTCGATAACAGACCGGACCTCTTCATTAGAGAATGAGGTTCCAGGAATGATAGTCATTTTTCTTTTTTTTTTTTTTTTTTTTGGGATCACAGATTTTGCGGCCGTAGCAGTAGAATAATAAAAGAATGCTTGTTGAATATGATATGACAGGGTTTTGTGAAATGCGTCCCGATGGAGATGAGCATATGGATTGAGCGTTAACGTGGTCTATTTATACTTCTTCGTCATTCCAAAAGTGCAACGCATTCAGACTCGGCTCCCTGTATACAATTCTGCATAATTCAATGATCGAGGCATAAATCTGGAATATCTGTCCGAATTCTGTAGCAGAATTGCTACAGTCTAATCAGGGTCGACACTTTTGTTTGGTATGTCTTCTAGCACTCGGACTTGTGAGCTTTCCCACCAGTCTGCGGCATGGGATAACATTAACCAATAGAGGACAGAAAATAAGACCTCTAACTGATCAATGGCATAGAAGAGTGTAAGTACAGCACATCAATGGTGTATTCAAGGACCAATGGGAGACCGTGGATGAGACGTGAGTTCGCGAAATGTATCCACCACCACTAGATGGAAAAATAATGCAATCAATAGAGGATTTGTGAACAAGTTGTGCTTATCAGAAGATGCAGGTCTTAGCCAATCAGACCCTCCAAATTTGCCGACTTCTCTGATCCAGGTCCGAGCACCAAGATTGAGACCAATCGATAGATTGCATTTTGCCGACGTTAGATCTGTGGCTCAAGAACTTTTGTTTCCAGTGGCTCCCCAGGTGCTCCGCGGGAATATACACATTCGATAGGAAAACCCTTCAAGATATCGAGGGAGCGTTATGTGTATCTATAGGATCTATAGGATATACCCTGATTGCCACTATCTGCAACGCTAATTCGCGAGTGCCGCAGATATCAAAGAGGACTGGGAGTTGTATTGTTATCTCAAAGATAGGTTGTATGATGGCGATACGGGTGTTGATGGACTACTTAACTTTGAGAGGACTTTAGACGTGAACCATTATTTCTGAGGATCTGGATATAATTTGATTGAGTGCTCTACCTCTCGCTCTTCTTTCCCAAAAACATAAAAGTATTATCAAACATTACAGCACTTATCTTTGGTTTTGAGCTCTGCTGTCAAGATGAATGCTGAGAAAGAACCACACAACGACGATGAGAAGGCCGTCCACGCCACACAGGAGACAGAACAGGATTTGAGTACTGGAGAATGTACTGTCTTCCAAATGTCCCCCGAAGCAGAGCGTCGGCTGCTCTGGAAGCTAGATATCTTGTAAGTGATGAATGGTTATGAATCACTTCCAGGTCCGAAGCTTCACATTCTGAGACAAATCAGTATGATTCCAACAATGGGTATTTGCTACATGCTGCAATATATGGATAAACTCGCACTTAGTCAGGCAACTCTTTTGAATTTGCGACAAGATCTTGTCAGTATGCTGAGCATAATATTCAGCTCTCCTTGTTAACAGCCTGCCAGGGTCTTGTTGGCAACGAATATACTTGGTGCTCTGTCGTCTTCTACTTCGGTTACCTCGCAGGGAGTGTGCCTACATCCTACTTAATGGTGCGCCTCCCTCTAGGAAAATACGTGTCAACATCGGTGTGAGTCCAATGAACCATTGAGGCGGTCGCAGAACTGACCTACGTCCAGATTCCTGTGGGGTGGTATCCTCATGTGCCATGCAGCCTGCCAGAATTACGGAGGATTGGTTACTGCTAGATTTTTTCTTGGTGTTGGTGAGGCTGCAGTTGCTCCAGGCTTTGGTCTCATCACAGGAATGTTTTACAAGAGAGAAGAGCAGCCCGCACGGTAATGGTTCACCGCTCAGACCACTCAAGAGTAGAGAATATGGCTCACTGATCTGACACTCTGTTTCTGTAGGCAGGCAGCGTGGTTCATCGGTAACTGTATCGCGAACATCATCGGCGGTGTCGTGGCATGGGGAATTGGAAATTCAGCATCAGGACTGCAAAGCTGGCGCCTTTTGTTTCTCGTGCTTGGAGGCATCACCTCGGGTTATGCCCTCATCCTCTGCCTCCTTCTCCCTGACTCCCCCGCCAAAGCATCTTTCCTCTCAGAGTCCGAACGAACGATTGCAGTACAGCGAACGCTCCAGAACAAGACGGGTTCTACAGCGGTGACGGAAGAATTCCTTTGGGATCAAGTGATCGACGCTATACGGGACCCGCAGGCCTGGCTCCTCATTCTGTACACCTTCTGCGTGAATCTGGCTAATGGTGGACTTACAAGCGTGCGTTGATCCAGTGCCAGGAGACCTCAAACCTCATGGCTGACAGAACTCTAGTTCTCCACCATTATCATTGCAGGATTTGGCTACTCGAATTTTGAGTCCCTGTTGCTGCAGATGCCAATGGGGCTTTGTCAACTTATATTCCTGATACTGACCGCACTCATGGCAACCTACATCCAATCGTCGCGTATAATGTCCATGATTTTGAACGTAATAGTTGCCGTCATTGGGGTCGTTTTAATTTACACGCTCGATGAATCCCACAAGGTTGTCAAACTGGTCGGCCTGTGCTTTGTTGCTACGTTCGCTGCTAATATCCCACTGAGTCTGAGTATCATCACCTCGAATGTTGCGGGAACGACCAAGCGGAGCATGCTCAGTGTTGGTCTTTTCGCCGCTTACTGCGTGGGCAATATTGTGGGGCCACAATTCTTTTACGCTTCGCAGGAGCCAGTTTACTCGGTATGTGCTCTAGCTGTCTCAGATTATGTTGTGCTTTCACTCATGAATTTATGATAACAGAGCGGCATCGAAGCGACTTTATGCGGGCTGGCTCTTGGAGTATTCTTCCTAGGCTGTTTATTCCTCTACTATATCTGGGAGAACAAGAGACGGGATCGGCAACAGGGAGTGATGAACGAAGGGCTTGATGTTCATGATCTCCTCAAGCAGCAGAACAGCAAAACTGATAGGCAGATACCTGGGTTTCGCTACACCGTGTAATATCTTTGTTGACCAGTAAGATGAAAGTATATCTTTGATCCCTCTGGTTTCCCCATTCAGAATTGTCCATACCCTAGTACCTGGGGGATGCAGTCAAGAGTTCGGGACCAAAATCTAGGACCCGCCTCCAACCCGGCTCCATGGTGGGCTCTTTATATGATAACCCGCACCGGCTCTAAACCCACGCTGATTTAGTACAGTAAGGTGTTGTGGGATCGTTTGGTAGAGTAAGGACGTGTTTGCCAAGCAGTTGTGCCACTGATAATTCTACCGATTTCTATAAAATAGGTATTTAAAAGGTGATTCAAACTATCTGAGAAGCTCTCAATATATAGATCGTTGGTTTTATAAAACTTCGTAGAGCCCTGTTAGCTCTAATCAGCACCTCAAAGCGTTGAGGTATCTGTTAATATAAGTGTTTAATCTACTCACGACAAATATTATCCTAGAACTATCAATTTTCGGCGGCTTCCACAGTATATAAATTCGATAGACCTATTTGATAGACAAGAAAGTATAACTCAGGCTCCTTTCAGTATGTACTACATCTAGGAAGGGGCACAACTCCCTTCCTTATCTTACAAGGATGTGAGGGATGGATGCATCCCATAGTCACCCACAGTGGCTTCTGCTGATTGAAAGGTCTACTGGCTTTCTACGGACCAGAGCAATAGAGGATTGCGCTATGGGAAATACTATGCCTAAGGCATGGCATTATCCAAGGACTTTGAGGAATATAAGGCGCGCGGTTTATATCACTTCCAGGAGCTCCTGGATTCGTCACAGGCACAATACGCCATGGTTACAAGTCTGGCCAAATGAGAGACCGTAATCTGTGGGGTTCGGATCGCCATGGTCGAGGTAAGAATGAAATATCAGTAAATGCAATTTTGATGAGTTGGTAATAATTATAGTTAGGCCGTAAAGCAAGAATATGCAGTCCTCCCATGTGCGTCTCAACTTGGCCGCGCTCTCGCTTGCACAAAGTTTGGAACCCCCGGTCATTGATCCGTATGTTTTGACAGCCACACCGGTATTGGATCTAACGACTGACCCATACCATATAGAGTCCATGGAGAATAAGGCAGTCCAATTTTTCAGCGCTGTTCTAGTCTGGAATGATATTCTCTACTGCTCTACACGATAATCACTGCCCACAATAGCAGAAGCCTATCGGAAGCTCCTCGAGAATGAAAGTTTTTCGCCCTTATTATTATTTGATAGCGTGGGATGCGAGGGGTGGGTATTGCTCCCTATTCTCGAAGCATTGCTACTTTCCCGGTGGAAGCGGGATCGGGAAGCTCAAGGCAAGTTGAGTATCCGGAAGCTCATTACCAAAGTTGACGGTATTGTATCGCCTCTCTCCAAGCCCAGCCAGCTTGAGTTCCTCGTTTGACTTTCGTACACGCGTCACCCAAGCCAATATTTCATCTTGCTGGGTCTCTGGGAGGCCCTCCTCGCGAACCACACGCGTAAACTTCTCCTCCGCCACATACTGCACCTCGTAGTGACCCTCCAGTATCGTAGATTCAGGTGTGATGGATCCGTGCTTCTTCAACAGAAACCCGGCTAACTGGACCGCCTTCAGAGTGGATTCTTGGTCCAACCCTGAATTGCACATTGTGCTCCCGGAGCGCGAGGCGTCCGATACTGGTAGAACAACGCCTGCGCCTCCGCGGCCAAGATATGTGCGTTCTAACTATCTAGCGAAGGTTTATATGAACACTCACACAAATATACACAGGGAATGTCTGCATCCCGCAAGGCCCGAAAGAGGTGATATACGGTCAGGCGATTCTGGAAGTACCAGAGACTATGACAAAGCACTGCTGCATCGAAGACTTCGCTGGCTGGACAATCTAACCCGTGGACAAATGATGGGGCGTCTGTGCGAAGAAATGTGAGCGATGATCCGAGAGTAGATCGCTTCGTGTACTCCTGCGACTGTTGCACTGCGAAGGGTGTGCCGTATTCGGGTTGGACGGGGTCGATGCCGGTTATGCGGCCATTGGGCCCGACGAGGTGTGCCAGAATGAGGGATGATCCACCTTGGCCGCAACCAGTATCAAGGATTCTCTCGCCACTAGATATGCCCCATGCTTCGGCCATGCGGAGACGATGGATGAAGCGAGGTATAAAGATTTGCGTTTTGAGGGCAGAGGTAGGGTCATGGAGAAAGCTGGAGAGGATGGTTTCCATAATTAGATAGTCAGATGTGAACCTATAATATATTAGAGGACTGCAAATTCAGCCGTACCAGCGTATTTCGCGCAGAACGATGGGATGGCGCCTATTTACACCGACTGGCGCGTTGGTTTGCGATTCGGCGCCCGTGCGACCCAGGAATCTACCACTGATGCTCGGGCGATAATGTTATAGAGACGTAGAGTGTGCCTAACTGAGCCTTTGTTTATTTCTCCTCCCCGATTTCTTTTGTATGATATCTTATTTCTTTAGTAGCTTGGCCGTGGGGAAGCTCTAAGTCTCTTTCAGCTGTTGAGACGTCATTTCTGTTATGTTGAAAACCCAGCAACTGTAAACCAACTCTCCGGATAGATAAGTACATTAGTTAAGGGAGTAATATCTGTTGGCCGGAGTTCGGTTGAAGGCACGACCAATTGCCTAAGGTACTTTGCCCGAGTGGCAGCACGCTCAATAATATCCAATAGTATTGTGATCGCAGCGACGCTGAGGTAACGGTACTACAGAGCTACGTGAGGGAGCCTTTCACTTTAGCTACGGCCCTAGTGACTGCACCACGGGCTCAACCCTACGGTGCTTAACTACCCTGTGTATATAAAGGACGTAGCGACCCCTACCTTTAGTAGGAGGTCGGCAACTCTCTACCTCTCATAGCATACCGCTACTTGCAATCTCATTATGGTCATAGAGTTATCCCCGACTTTATGTCTCAAGCCCACTCCCTTGCCCAATAGAGTCGAATAGTACTGCTAAGTTAGTATGCCAAGCGCTTTTCCCTATGGAGAGTATTCCGAGTTTGTGGTGCAGCAGATCTGCGCCGAGGTGGGGAGAATGGATCGTGGCGGAAGCCATGCAGCGAGTACTATACGTTATATTATCTGTCCGATGGTGTCTTATCATCTCAAGAGGGCTTGCCTACCCTCACTGGCACTGAATTACAAGGATTGCCAGCGCCGGCGAATCTATCTTTATGGCAAGCGAGAGTTCGATATGACTGGGAAAGAAAATACGATATATACATGGCCCAGTGCGTGGAGGGAGGTCTAACTATAGATAGGCTTTGGCCCATGCCTACTATTCGCAAGGAGATATAAATCGTAAGCAGGCGAGCCAGGATGGACCATTGGTCAGAGAATATTGATTAGTTTTGGAGCAGCATCTAAGTATCCAGAATATGAACTATTGCGGAGTTTCCCACCAGCGGCAACTCTACACGTTTTGGACCTTACCGGCTAATGGGATATCTAGCTAGGTGCCATTTATATTTAGGATATCAATAGTAGTTGTAGAGCCCTGCGTATTGTCTCAGTATACCTTCTTTTTTCCGGCGTAAAGATTTGCTTTGGTAGGTTATATATAATAGACTTGAATATTTAGTGCTTGTTATATTATTTCACTATCTCTTGGTAATAGTAGACTGTAGTAGAGTAGTCATTATATATTTAACTAATATATATCTATAGTAATAAGCACTTTTAGGAGTCTAGGCTCTATAATATTGTGGCAACTTGAGATTTTTTCGGTGTATTTAGATATATTCCCCCTGCTAGAATCTTCTTTTATGGCTGACTGTAGCTCCTTAAATGCTGTTTGTAAGATAGTATTAGGTACCTAGCTAATCTAGATAGCTTCTAGTTGCGTCTGGGTAATTACTAGAGGCTATATCTCGATGCGAGAGGTTTACTACCAAGAGCAACGGGAACATATACCAGGGTTCACCAAAAACAATATCTTAAAAATACGTTTCCCCTAGCAAGGCGCCTTTGAGCCTGTAGTGTTTCCTAAGCACTAGAATTTAACCTCTCAAGAAAAGAACTGCGATGGATGCTTTTCAAGTTTTTTTCACTTAATAGCTACACTAAGGAACAGGCTATTCGACAGGACTGTTGGCCACTATATAGAAAATGTCCACCGAAATCAACATAGGTTACTCCCCTTATACTTCCCCGAAAGGAAAGTGGCGCAGCATCTATGGATCTGCTATAGAAACAAACGCCACTGCATTACCATTTCGGCGATATGCCAGATTCGTTATTCTCGGCAATGGCAGGGGTTAGGTTGGTCGGTTTATTATACGAATTCTCCGTGAATGTGTTTTCGGTACCTTCAAGCACAAGAGTGGGCTCGGCATCCTCGCTCAGCATGTATTCTTCCTTGTCGATATGGCGGAACATGAAGTAGAAGACCACGGTGAGAACGCCACCGACAATGGAGGGACCGCCGAATACCCAGGTGAGATATGGATCCTTGACAACGGCGGAGCACGCCAACCCTATCGCATAGGCAACGGCGGTGTTGAGTAGGTTGATGGCCGAGACCAAGCCACGCATATTCTTGGGGGCGCGTGAGTAGGCGATACCGTAGGCTGGGACATTGACAAAGAGTTCCGAAATACCACCGAGTGCATAGGGTATGGCCATAAACTGATATTCTCGTTAGCGGTCAATTATTCTGTATCGTTTCGATTGAATCAAGGAGTCTATGGAAACATCAAGTACATACCCATATGCTGATCGGAGCCACCAAAGAAACGCCGTTGGCATCCACGCACGTGTCAGAAGAACCGTACTTGCCACAGGGTCCGAGCTTGTAGGCGTAGTAGTTGAGAACAGTGTAGCCTACGCCACCAATGGAAGACAGGGCAAGTCCTGTGGTGATCCGTGCCACAGGGCCATATCGAATATGGAGACGGCGCAGCAAGGGGTACAACATGTAGTTGAGGATGGGAGCAAAGCAGATGATACTCAGCGCGTTGAAATTGCTGATGACATCGTTAGGCACGCCGTTCGTCGTCAACATAGTCGACAAAAAGCTTGCAGCGTTACCCAATCCGTTGTCATTGATATACTGGATGGGGAAAAAGCAAAAGATCCCCGTCGCCTGGAATGTGCGGCGGACATCCTCCACGAATTGGTCGTTCCAATGAGTCCTGATATTCTGGCCCTTTCCTGCGATTACTGACGGCTTGGCCGCGTCCCAGAATCCATGGCGTCCAATGCGAAAAACACCGCCACGACGGAGGCAGATGCCCAATACTCGGACGACATTGAGCAGGTCACTGCCGCCAGGAGGGTGTAGAACGAGACGTTTCCGTAGCCAGAGCTAGCACGTAATTAGCCATGGTAGCAGGTCAGTTATCCAATGTTCGACTGGGGACATACCAAAAGGACAGGCAGCGGAAGATACAGAAACAGCGGCAAGATAAAAGCCAACCACCACCCGACGTACTTCTCAGCATAGGAGGTGGCCACTTGCATAAAGCCGCCAATATTGATAAGCAGATAGAACCACAGCATGGCACGCTCGGTCGTGACCTCGGGGTCAACGATAACCTTCTCGCCATTGGGCAGCAGCTTCGTCTTCGCCTTGGTAGTGGGCATCTGATCCAGCAGAAGGGGAGAGACGTTGGGCTTAAACATGGCTGGGATCATTAACACTGAGCATCACCGTCGCCAACGAAGTAGAACATACCGGCACCGACCGACAACATATACAACGAAATGAAGAAGGGCGCTTTAGCACCTCCATTCGCCAGTAGAGTTGGTGCGGTCGCCCCAACCATCAGGACATGAGCGACACCAAAAACAAAGACACCCCAGAAGATCATCTTGAAGCGGCCCGTATGCGCATCAGACAGGTAGCCGAACACCATTGGAAGGGCATACGCCAGCATGCTGAACGACTGGTTGACGGCGTTTGCCTTGACAGTGCCCATGCCCAAGGCGCCGGCCGTCTGCTGCGTACCCCGCGGAGGTGCACCGTAGCCATTGCCGCCCACCGGGAGTGGACGATTGATGAAGTTGGAGATCAGGCCCGAAACACCCAAATACGAAGCTCGCTCAGAGAACTCGACCGCACAGATGAGATAGGCTACCAGTGGGAGCTTGCCCGGCACACGTCGCAGAGTCGCCAGCTCTTCTTCGGTGGGCTCGTTCTCATCGTACTCGCCAGCCGAAGGCAACGTTTCCTCTATAGCGGGAATGTTGGCCTTCTCGTCATATGGCCCTTGGGAAGCTGCATGTGGGTGTTATCAGTCTGGTCACGAGAAAGTATTCCAATCGCTGTCGTCAAGATTGAAAGCCAGGACTTACCCATCGTGTAAATCTGCCTCTACCGTAGCAACGTACAACATACAGACGAACCAAAGAACGAAAGAAAGAGGGACACACACACACAGAGAGAGAGAGAGAGAGAGAGAAAGAAGAGAACGCGACCGAGTTGGGAACGGATCAGCGGTCCCCCTGGGCCTCTTTTAAAATCCCCCATTTTCCCTGTCGACTGCCCTTGTTGCCCCGGATGTAACTCCGAATAGATTACCCAAAGCGGGGAGGGCATCTCACGTCCAATTACAGGCAGGCGAAATGAGGCCAACCTGTTGACTTCATTAAACAAAGATAGCGAAGAGCCTATCACACCACGAGGAGGACAGATAAGCTTGCCATTCATAGCTAAGCACTACGACTAAGATAGTTTAGGGCTTGGCACTAAGTTATGGCGTCATGCCTTGGGTGGGTTCCTTAACTTCCTCCCACAATCCGTGCGAGATAACGCATATTGCCGTGTGGGACCCGATGTAACCCTACCCACAGCAGTTCCTGAGCTTCAACAACTCAATCTCCAAGGCTAAATAGTTGTATCCGAGGTTGATAGGGGGAGACCCTTAGCTGTCCAAAAGGTGTTTCAAGCCAAGGGAGAAGAGGCACGCGCTAGTTTAGTGGTATTGTGTGTGTGTGTGTGTGTGTGTGTGTGTGTGTGTGTGTGTGTTCTATGTATCAGTCAATTCCAGACATCTTGTTTCTCACGCTGCTATATATATATCCTGGCTTGGTTGACAAGCTTTCAACCCTGCATAATAGTAGATCCTCCGGTTCATAGCGAGTTTATGTGTCATTGGTCAAGTAATAGACTGACTGACCCCACAGCTACGTTGTCAAGCTTGACATCAACTCACGACAGAGACAACTAGAGAATTGGCGGCCAGTTTTCCCACATCCCCTTCCCCGTTTATACGGGGACCAATTAGAAACTCCGACATTGACTCCGCCACTTTTTGACTCCACCCCACATTTAAGGTTTCGGACGTCACGAGAGGCCAGAGACATCGATTTCGCTCCGTCATCACCACACAGGCTCACCAGCAGATGCATAGCTCCCTCTCTCTCCAGCGTCGTCGGGTGTGGACTCCCATCTGCTCTGGTATCTCCACTGAGTCAACAGCATGTACAAACGAAGTGTTTTCACCAACATCACTCCGCTCCCATCGTATATCACACGGGACACGGTAGTGGAAGCCCTCCATAATCATGCGGAAATGATTGAACTAAACCCTTTGGTGATCCACCATGAGCCCTGTCGCCCGCCATCCTTTGCGCCTGCGGATGAGTTTCATTGTATTTGGTACGAGATGACCGACCGAATCTCGTATCTACCGGGCGGGCTAGTCAAGGGCAACGTGTCCTATGCAGGGTGCTTCTACGATCTCCCGCGGGGCCTCCAGACCCATGTTTATGCCCCAACCGGCTTGGACATCCGAGAGAAATGGTCCGTCTGTGGAAATATGCCCGGCGAGCCGCGAGAGCCTGTCGAACTGGGCATTCCCGATGCACCCCGAGAAGGGTTGTACCTGCGCGAAGATGTCAACATGCGGTCGCAGATTTGGGCCACGGCGTTTGTGAAACGGACCCTCAAACGGGCCCACGCGGTCCTCGTGGACCGGTTGGTTATCAAGGCGGATCTGGAAAAGCAAAAGAGGGATTCAATATCAGCATGCGCAACTGACTCGTTCTTGGGAAAACCGACAGGCCTACCCCACGATCAAAAGCCAATTGATCGTGAAGAAGATTCAATGTCGCCGCACCAGGCTCGCTGGTCAAGGGCCAGCGACATAGCTGAAGTCCCTGGATCGCTGGAGACGGGACAGAAATCCAATCAGCGACCGGGTCAATCCGTGTATGAACTCGAATAGGGATAACTACAGGCTTGCAGAATGACTCCTCCGTGTCAGTGCATGCATCTATAGTGCACTGGGTAGGGTACTGTAGGGTTATCGCTGGAGTCCTATTATTGCTATGGAATAGCGTAAATTGTTATTAGAATATTCAAGCGTCGATGTTCATATGTTCGTACGACGAGAGGGTCAGGAATGGGCCGCGATTTGTACAGCTTACCTGGATGTAGTCTTTTAACTAGTAATGCATGGTGAATCAATGAGTTTCTCTTCCACCCGATGTACCAGCCATGGTGATCTGCGCACGCCTGCAATATTGGTCTTCCCATGTCCTTTTCGGTCCCCAATAATCACAGACTTGGATTTGATAAGACCATAGACTGGCCCAAGGTGGTTGATAGAGATTCACTAGCCGATAACAGACATAGAGACAACGATAAAGGAAGATAATGGCAGGTGGAGTGCAGTGTGTTTCAAAAAACAGAGCCACGCACTCTTGGTGTTCATAATGAAATCGTAATCGTCGTCGAGGGTGTGTGAGATTGAGTGTGATCCCGTCAACCGGTCACAAATACCTGCTATGTTGGTTATGCCATCTATAAATGCAAGCTGCGCTTTTGTCACGTCAAGGAACCCTTCAACAGAATTTTGATCGCTGACGTCAATTCGCTGACGAACCACATGGGCTTGCAGAGTGAAATCCAGAGATCCGTAGAGTTGCTACAGCGTCTTCGAGTTGATGTCGCTATAGACGTCGGCAGACCCCATTCATACCTTAAACCCCCATGGCTTGAATAATGGGTTCAGACCTTGGACCCAGAATGCGTTCTGCTGAGCTCTAGTCGGTGATGCCTAGCGATGCCCCGCGAGGAGGGAGGAGCTTCGCGGTAACTTAGCCCATTCCTGACGCAGCACAGGTCCCTGCAAAGGCCTTATTGGCCAGGGGAGCTGCCATGTTGAAGCGCTGAACGGATCTAATATATGCTGCTGTTGCAATGGGCAAATGATTCCGATTGATTGAATATACAGCTGTGATGATACCGAGGCCCGCCATGATAGCCGTAAATCACGTATTTCTACAGCCCAAGACAAGTAGTCCTTAATAAACATTCCATGACATGCTTTGTGGACAATGATAAACATTGGCATTCTATACAGAGGCTTGCCTGCAGGAGTTCAGGAAGGCCGGTCATTTGCAGGTATCAACACATCCATAAGATGAAGACATTGACACACTCGCGTCATAATTTTGTCTTGCCAGGAAGAAACGTAGACCGACCGTAAACATGGCTGATCTGCTGCACAGCCCTGGTCATCTCGCCGTTAAGTTCCGATCGGAGAAGCGCATATACTCTAAATAAAGGGCTCTCATGTCACCAGACATACTTCAGTTCAAGGGGCGTAGTGAATGTGACTTACCCGGCTTTGGCCTTTGGCGCCCACTTGGCTGCCAGTTCGGAAGCGACCGCCAGCATGTCATCTGGTTGGGCAATGAAATCGACCAGGCCATCCCGCAAGGCCTCTTCGCCAGTGAAGCGATGACCCTCAAGCAGTACCTTTCGCGCAATCTGTGGGCGCAGCTTTAACCGGGGAAGGACTCCGACACCGGGGAAATACATTCCTAGGTCCACGGGAGGCATCGAAATGAACCCTCGTTCGGAATTCATTACACGGTAGTCGTGGGCAAATGCTACAGGGCAACCGCCACCAAAGGTATGGCCGGTAAGAAGTGCGATGGTTGGAAACGGGAAGTCCAGGATGGTATGCAATAGCTACACATTGTCCAGCGGTGGCGTCAGTGGTCGGTCGTCTAAACGATTAGTATCGAGTTAGTTACAGGGTAAAAGCCCTCAGTGGTAGCATGAGGGTTTTGTTCGGCCTCATCCAGGTCGAGACCCTAAAGATGAACCATTAGCATCATGGTCTAGCGCGTCAACTATTGGATTCTATACTGTGCAAAAGAATTTTGCGTTGTTCCCTCTAGTAATAACTGCGCCTGCTGAGTTCTTGCCAAGCGTTTGACGCACAGTATTGAAGGCACGAATCAGCTCCTGGCAGAACTTGGCCGTCAATCGATTCTCAGCACCGAGCTCCATGGTGATCATGAAAACACAGCCTCGTCGCTCGAGACTCAGATTCTCAAAACTCCCTATTGCCCGGAATTCTGCCATGATCGGCTCTCGTCACGTAGATTGGGACAATGAAAATCAAAAAATTCTAAAAAAGGGAAGACTAAACAAGGGAAGAATGAACTCCTTTTAGAAAATGTCGTTCAGTGGAGAGTGCCTAAATATGCAAGCGGATATATTGCTCAATGGGATACCTCGGAGAAGGCTTTATGGTACGTATTGTACGTGTGGACGAAATGCGGGGAAGGCCAGGAACGCTGATCTGGAGGGGACGACAGCACTAGTATGCAGATCGGGATTAAATAATCCAACTGGATGCATGAAGCCGAGTAACCTAGGCCCGTCCGATAAGACAAACATTGTGAGAGACGCGGGGAAGAAGCGAATGCCGAGCCCAAATATAGTAGTGCCACCAAGCGTTAAACTGCTGTTGCACCGCGTGTACCGTTGACCGGTAAATAACCATGATGCGAACAGTGTCACTTGCCCCTGGTAAGGGGCTTTATAAGGGGAGTAATTCCTTTGTGTATTTCATCTTCACTCGCAATACCTTTCAGCCTACCATCAGGAGCATGTCCCGGCTGAGCGGAAGGTCTGACTTCACAGATCATCTGCAGCCCAGCCAGCCAGATGGCCCGGAGCTTCTAGCCAGGAAACGGGCCCAGTCTCATATTTCTGTCGATGAATTGGCACGTCATTTACTGGACCAGGATGGGTATCTTGAACGCCAAGCTCGGGTTTTACGCATCGTGGAGAAGGAACCACTCTTTGATAAGAAGCGCCAGGCAAACCTATCGCGAGAGGACCTCTTTAAGCTTGCGTTGGCACGAGCAAAGCTGTTGCGTCGCTTCGTCGATAAGTATGGGTGGGACACTGATGATTATAAGATGGCCGAGACGCTGGTTGACGACGTCTCGCCCTACTATCTGCATCTGCATATGTTTATCACCACCATCCGTGAGCAGGCCAGTGATGCGCAGCAGGCCTACTGGCTACCCCTGATTGAGTCCTTCAAGATCATCGGGGCCTATGCGCAAACGGAACTGGGCCACGGAAGTAACATCCAGGGCTTGGAGTTACAGGCGCGCTGGGATCCCGGGAGCAAAGAGTTCATTCTTCACAGCCCGACGTTAACCGCCAGCAAATGGTGGAATGGTAGTCTGGGACGTACAGCGAACCACGCCATTGTGGTGGCTCAGCTTCTCGTCCCTAATTCTGGAGGTGAATATGAAAGTCATGGTCCTCACCCATTCATTGTGCAAGTTCGGGATATGCGAACCCACCAGCCACGGAAAGGGGTTGTGATCGGTGATATTGGACCCAAGTTCGGATACGCCACCATCGACAATGCATACATGTTATTTGATCAGTTCCGGTAGGCCCAAGTCCCTGTCTGAGGTCCCAGTCGAGTTTTGCTGACCACGTCGACCGCCAGAATACCGCATTCGGCATTGCTGTCGCGCTATGCCAAGCTCGACCCGGACAGCGGACAGTTCTCAAAGCCGGCTGTGCCTGCCGTTGTTTATGGTACGATGACATACGTCCGGTCTCTGATTGTTCTCCAGTCCAGAATGGCCCTCGCTCGTGCAGTTACTATAGCGGTCTGCTACACCACGGTTCGGCGGCAGTCCAGAGACCGTGATGACCCTAAGGGCCCGGAGGTGGCAGTGTTGGAGTATCCCACAGTACAAATACGTATTCTCCCTCTGTTAGCCACTACATATGTGCTACATTATGCTGGGCTGGCTATGCAACGGACCTACCGAAAAGCGCGGGACCAAATCCAAGCGGGGGACTTTAGTGGATTGGCCCACATGCACAGCCTGTCATCGGGGCTCAAAAGCTTTTGTACTGAAATTGTCGCCGACGGGATCGAAACCTGTCGCCGGGCACTAGGAGGTCATGGCTATGGTGGTGCCAGCGGTTTTATTCGGCTATCCCCAGATTACCTCTCCCGTGTCACCGTGGAGGGGGATAATTGGATGATTACCCAGCAGGTGGCTGCCTACCTTATAAAGCGGATGCAGGCAGCTGTTGCAGATATCGACAGTGCGGCAGGTAACGAGACTGAAGACTCGTATAAGGAGTTCCTCAGGGCCAACAGGAATGGAGTCAATCTAGAGCCGTATAGGGTCTTCGACGATGACTCTAACATTGTCAGGAGCTTCCACCGCCGAACAACCGCCTTGGTAAGCTGGCCTCGCTGCGATACTCGTGTGTTGGTCTTCCTATTTTTTTAAGATTGCTAAATTGTCACAAGCTTTATGATCTTTATGTGGAACGCGTCACCAAGAAGAGGGCGTGGACTAGTCTCATGACTCAGCTGCACCGACTTAGTCAGGGTAAGTTGCTCACTGATATTATACTATACACAGGCTCCAGCTGACGGACCAAACCTAGCCCAGTCCCTTACTCTCCTAGTCGAAATATTCCACGATACCCTGCAAAATGATCAATCATTGCCCCAACAGGCGAAGGACACGCTGCGTGATCTGTACCATCTATTCGCTTTCTTTCATATGGAAACACAGGCCTACGACTGTAAGAGACGCCCATGGTGCGCTAAGCTGGTCAACTAACAGCCCGGTAGTTTTCCGTTGCGGGGCGGTTTCGCAACGCGATCTCGATGAGCTACCGAACCGCGTGCGACACCTGATGGCTCGGATTGAGCCTCATGCCGTCGCCCTGGTCGACGCATGGAAAATCCCTGATTATCTCCTGGACAGGTGAGACTCCCCTTTCGTTGCCCAGTTTGACCATGCTGATGCCACTCTGCCAAGTGCACTCGGACGGTTTGACGGTAAAGTCTATGAAGACTTGTTCTACCGAGCCCACCGTCTCAATCCTTTGAACGAAATCACATTTAACCCGAACTACTGGGAAGATGAACTTGTCAAAGGGGATGGCGGCGGATGGTCGTCTGTTCTAGCAAAACTGTGATAGGCTAGCAATGTTAGTATTAGATTTCAGCAAAACCCTTTCAGACCTGAACCCATCATGGGTTGGGTTTTGGGTCCAATTCATTGATTTATCTGTAAGGCGATTGCAGCTACATCCAGCAAGAATGTATACGCCCCCTAACTTACGTGGTAGAGGGTCCGGAAAGGGCAATTTGTGCTATTTGTGAGAGCTTCTGGCTGCAGGAAAAGCACCGTGATCGGGATACTTGAGTTCTTCTATTATCCGATCACCAGTCAGATTAGAATAGCCGGAACTTCCGCAAATAGTATGAATCCGTGGCTGTACAGGAATGAAGTAGACCTTGTCCAACAGGAACCATGCTCTATCCCGCCATGATTCGCGTAAACATATCCTTGGGGATGCCGACTGAAAGGTTAACCACGCTCACTGACAGCCACATGGAGAATGTCTGTCGCGCGGCTAATGTATCGGATTTTATCTTGTCGCTACTAGATGGCCTCCAGACACTCTGCGGGACCAGCCTAACTATAGTCAAGTTAAAGAATAGGTAGTTAATTTAGAATAAATAAGTTTAATACCGACAGTGACTATAGATATTATTTTTTTTCTTGGAATTTTTAGCTCTACTAGGCAGTACTAATTCGATTTTATAGAAAACACAGATAGATTTCTATATACTTCCGTGACCAGGCGCATACGGGGCCCCTGACTACATACATACTAGGGTATAAGCTTCAGTGCAATACAGCAAGAGAATCCTTCGCTGGTCACATAACCAGAAAGTTTTGTCCATTACTCAACATTATAACACCTCCTTACGGTGTGATGAGTTAACTTAGTTCAACCATCTTTGCTAAATCATCATGCATGTCTGCTCGGAGTGATTATTATACATTCCCAGCTCTAGTTAACCAACTCACTAGCTCATTACGGAGGAGATGCAATGACTTGCCAGGCCTGATTGCTGAAGCCCCCTGCCCCATTTGGGCGGGTCTAACCTTATAATCCCTAGGCCCGTGGATCGACAGTTGGTCCGACTAATCAATCACATTCGTTGCGAGCTACGATGGTCGAACGACTATGAATTAATTTGGTGCGTTAATTGAAGCTCGACTGAACCTACTTACCCTCAATGGTCATACTCACCTTTCTTCCACGGGAATTTCTTTGTCTGATCCCAAGTGAAGTTATTAACTAACCTGTCAGCTTGATTATTAATTTTCCACCACCACTAACTACTACTCCCCTTCGGGTCAGACATTCGACCTTTGCGTCGAAATGTTTAGATATATATTTTGGGTGGCGCAGCATTAAAGTTGATGTCATCAGTTATAACCTTAACCTTTTGGTCCCCGGCTGCCTCTCCACTACTCATAACGTGTTAACTTTGCATGGCAGATTTGAGCAGGTGTGGGTTGCTGTAGTCAGCCCCAATGACAGTTAGGCCTTCAGGGAAAAAATGTCGGGAGAGAATGGTGACTAGAAATGGAGAGCAGCGTAATTCTTGGACGACGGTGGGCCCAAGATTTCCGCCTGGGCCAATCCCCTGCCACTGTAGTAGAAATCTCTACTTTTCTCAATAGCACTCTCTCGGTATGATGAATAAACAGGAAAAAGACTAATTAACTTTTCGACCCAACACCTGACTATTGGTTCGCGGTCGGAGCTTGAGGTTGTCCTATCGACAATGATTTCTAATCACAGCGTAAAAGACACTCAATTACGGGTGTAGAGAGGTATAAGTAGAACAGACGCCGTGCACCCAGTATCATTTACCTCCCTGTGCAGTCAATAGTTTCTGACCACCCTGTACTATTCCTAATTGTTTACCCTGTTTATCACTGTCACGCCAGAGCGAGCACCTCCAACTTCCGGGCACTCCATCACCACCCCACAGCCATGACGACTCCTACCAAGATTGATGGTCAAGCATATTTTGCCAAATATCCAGGGGACAAGTATGTTGAGGGTTGGGCCTCCCTCTGGGACAAAGGTGATTATCTGCCCTGGGATCGTGGCTTTCCCAACCCCGCGCTAGAAGACACCCTGGTCCAGCGAGCTGGTACCATTGGCGGGCCCATCGCCCAGGACGGTCAGAGGCGGAAGGCCCTGGTGCCGGGCTGTGGACGTGGCGTCGACGTGCTCTTACTGGCGAGCTTTGGGTATGATGCCTATGGCCTGGAATGCAGCGCCACAGCTGTTGATGCGTGCAAGACGGAGGAGAAGGAGAACCATAGCCGGTACCGCGTGCGAGACGAGAAAGTTGGGAAAGGGAAGATCACTTTTATCCAGGGGGATTTCTTTGATGATACCTGGTTGAAGGAAATTGGAGTACCTCGAAATGGATTTGATGTTATTTATGATTACACGGTATGTATACTAACTCCCGCTATTGGCCTCCATTCCATCATTGCTCTTTTTCTCTCCACTTGTACTCTGCATTTTACAGGGGGACCAGCAAGATGCTTCACTCTCTATCTTTGGACTTTTGATATGTGCCATTTTCGACCCACCCTAGATCCTTCTGGTCTTTCTGGTCTTTTCTTCTAACAACTATCTAGTTTTTCTGTGCTCTGAACCCAGAGCTCCGCTCTAAATGGGCTCTCCGACACACTGAGCTCCTTGCTCCCTCAACTGCAGGTCATCTGATCTGTCTGGAGTCTCCTCGTCATAAGGACCCCTTGGCCCCCGGCCCTCCATTTGCCTCTCCCTCCGAGGCCTATATGGAGCACCTGAGCCACCCCGGTGAGAAGATCTCCTACAACGATAAGGGTCTTGTTGATGCGGACCCGTTGCGAGAGCCCAGCAAAGCGGGCCTGGAGAGAGTGGCACACTGGCAGCCAGAGCGCACGCACACTGTGGGCATGGGTGAGAATGGGGTGATTCATGACAGAGTCTCTATTTGGCGTCGACGTGACTAGAAATGTGCCTGCGCATTTGGGTGACCCAAAATGGGAGAAAATGTAAATGGAAAATATAGGTAATTTTGGTGTCCGGCCCTGGATGTCAAAGGCCAGCCCCTAGACGCTACAGGGACAGTCGAAATGAAGGGCCGGGATGCAAAGGGCGCTTTTTTTTTAAAGAAATTTCGCGGACATAGGGAACATATGCACTGGAAGGATTTCCTCAGCTCCACAGCGGGATCCTGCTTCTAATCGTCGCATCATGCAAAGTAAGCGGAGATTATATCTATTGTAGACAACTATTGTTCATTATACATAATTGATGGTATTTCGCACACAGGATTAAACGCCCAAGTATCATCAAGAGTTGCAAGGCGAATGGCATTCTCAACATCGCGCTTTCGGAACGCTGGTCCGCGACCGAGACAGATAGGGCAGAGGGAAAGATCTACGACAAGGTCAGTAAATGCACGGATAAGAAGACACAAAGAATCATTAATCTCGGTAATACTCACATTTAATAAAGCTCGCTGCGTTGAGCTGCGGAGCCGAATTGAACCGGGGACTGGAAAGGGGCGAGCTCAGGCCCTGAAGACGAATCCCTCGCTGCTGTAGCAGCCTTTGTACACCACTCGCATCCATCCACTCATCAGCACCCGATTCATTGACAATTTGCCACGTTCGAGAGGAAACGGCGAGTCGTTCAGGCGAGTAGCTGCTCCTCCTTGAATTGAGAACTTTTGTCCTCAACTCGATTGTGTCTCCTATTTCGTCGTGTCTGACGGCGACGAATCCGGAGATCAAGCAGTTGCGCTCGTCGTTGGCCAATCGTTTGCCGAAGATTGCTTTGACCCTTGGATCGTCTCCAGATAAGTTTGTTAATAGATAGTATCCAGTCTCGCAGCATTGTCGGACTAGAAGGTGTGAGATTGTCCAACGCCCTTGCTTTAAGAGATTGTCGGGCGATACTATAGTCGGGAAATTCAAGGCAGGACTAAGGATGGATGAGAAGGGGATATTCGGAGACGACAAGGGTATTCCGAACGGCAGAATTGCTTGTTCTTGGAAGGGTAGCGTGGGGGGCAGTTGTGATAGTCCAGGCCATTGAGCCGCGAGGTCCGACGAGGACTGGAAAGCATCACTGATTATTGGCAATGAATCAAGTTGCGTGATGAGCGGATTGTAATTTGAGATTATATCTTGTGTATCGCTCAGCGTAGGAGGCGTCGACAGCGATACGTCCGCCGGGGCTGCAGGTTGTTCGGCCTCGTCGCAGCCCCTTTTGGCAAGCGACACGCATTGCTGTGTGATTTTTTGCAGAGCAGCTGTGACACGAGGCTGATTTTGAAGAATCCCAGCCTCCAACAGAAGATTACTGAAGGAAAGGAACGACTCGCTGAGCTCTTCGATGCCCGACTCGAGTTCCTGTACGCGAGATTGCAGATTGACGATCGTGGTCTCTTTTCTCTTGCGATATGCATGCTGCGCGATGCGAAGCTGCCTTCGACGTCTCTGGATTCCTTGAATCAGTTCCAACTTGCTCTGGAGTTGCTCGGGATGTACCCACCTCGGAATCTTGCTGATCATCCGTCGCATTTCGTGGCCGGCCTCTCTTGCGAGGCGCGGGCGCGTCGGTCATTGCTTCGACCTTGGTGTATTGCTTTCGAGGCCTTTTTCCTATCTTGAAGACATGCTGTGATGTAATGGATAATCTGAGAATGCGAAGACGTGACGGTGTTGCTTTACTCATCGGGGTCCGGGCGTCGGGATTGTTGAATAATCGAAAAATCGGTGGGTCGCCACGATTGGCCCGAACGGCGCCCAAAGTTTATGGCTTTGAAATTGGCTGGAGTTGGAGATAAAACGGGCTCTCATGCTCCGTCCGAACGTCATCAGCTCATCATCAAGGCCGAGCGCGCCGCAACGAGGAATATAAATCGAATCATCGACCTCAGCTAACTCCATCACTCTCCATCTCCAGTGCTCCGAAATACCTTCACCCGTAGCGTACAGCGTACAAATCTCACAACATGTCTTCATCCACTCAGCCGATGCCAGTAGTTGCCTGCGGCAGAATCCCCGCGGTGGGGACGTTAATCTCTCAGCATCTGCTGCCTGAATATGAAGGTTCTTGATATATATTCCTGAAATAAACAAAAGTATGGTGCTAATGCTCCTCAGTCATCCACTTCATCCTGTCATATGAGGCTGCAGAGGCTGAGCTCCCGCATCTGCTGGCAGGTCGCGATCCTCAGTCTCGGAGCCCCAATGTGATCGGAACCCACGATTACAGCCGGCCGCCTCGCGCGGTAATCTTCGGTCGCGGCTATGAGCCTCAGCAGGTTGAAGAGCTTAAGAATAAATTCGCGGGTGTTGCTAAAGAACCTGTTGCTTGGGTGAGGGGAAACCCAGCGGATTTGCCGTCCGGGGCCGCTGGGCCTGACTATGCTCAGAATGTTGCGGCGGATATGAAGAAGGTGCTTAGTAAATGGAGGGACGGGGGAGGAAAAAACGAGGAGATCCTGGTGTACTAGTTACTTTGTCGCGGAGAGATTATCTGATGCCTTCCTTTTTGCCATTTCGAATCTCACAAATAAAAGTTCAAGGGCCGATATCAAGGATATTTGTAAGTGGTCTTGGACTTCGCTACATGGTTCCCTTTGGCTTCGATCTTTTGGCGGTCGATGTACTTCTTCTGGTCGAAGAATAGAACGAGAATAGGAGATTGAGCATCCAAATGTTTACACCAAAATCCATACATTAAAGCTGATGTTTCATCTGCGACATGGGAAGTACCATCGTTGTTCACTTTCTCCTTAGCTAGTTCAAGTGGAACAATTCCACTTCCCGGAGTATCGTATATTCCTGAACTCTATCTGTGAATAGCTTGGGGAAGGAAGGATGTAAATTAATAGCTTTGTTCACAATAGTGACGGCAACATCGACACTGTATGCAAATAGAACGAATACAAAGAGATCGATTCTTGTCTCCTATATCTATGTCTTTAGACCTCCTTATATAGCTTCAGGATCCTTCTCTACTAGGCAAGTCTTTCCCACTGAAGAGTCGGTGAAAAGTCAGGTAATCTCCCCTCCGGCCGATTCTAAACCGTAGGGGGTCCGAGGTCTTATGTAGGAAGGACCGGGACCAGGGCCTATGGACGATGAACCAGGATATAGGGTCCCGAGGGTTCTGCAGGCTTCACGGGCCGATTCCTCATCGGCTCCGTGACACTCAGTGATTAGTTGCCAGCCAGGGAAGTTCCAGCTGCAATGTAATCAGATAGATAGAATCGGATGTACTCATTACAGAAAAGAATATATCCAGAAATACCTGTATTTTATTCTTGTTCTCAGTATACTCATCTGTGCTGGTCTGCAGTACTGGGATACAATCCTATACTTCCTACAGTTTTATATAGATGGTAGCTTTCCAGGGTTTTTCTTTACTGGCTTTGTCTAGAAACTGTCTCTAGTATGATACTTGTACTTTTTCAATACTTTAGATCTATATTCATTATATATATTATATATTTTGAGACGTAGTAATAGAGCTAGGGTGATCCCGCCCGAGCTCTACACAGCTTGCATGCTATCTCCGGCAGAGTTGGTTGACTTCAACTTTGTTGAACTTTGAGGTCCGGCGTGAACCACTACTTGGAGTATAGTATAGACTGTGTATTTGGTGTAAAATGGTCAACTGTCTGGATTATAATTTAAATAAGCTTCTGAACAGCTGTGTTGAGTGCTGGTCAGGTCTTTATATTCTTCTACGGGCCTATTTGCCGGGTTATCTCTTTATCAATCTTGCTCTATTCCGCACGGTCATACACTTTCCTTGCCTCGGTAAATAATATGGCCTGTATCTATAGCTTCTATTAATCTTCTCTATTGCCTGGATATTTGCTGTCTCTAGATCGAATTCCTCTGCTGGGGTGCGGTGCACAACAACTCTGTACCGCGGCTTTACTAGTTTCGTGCTGTTTCCCAGTCCATTCAGCTATTCAGTGTTGTTGCGGGCCGCTTCCGCTGACTTGTAGTCCTCGAACCGGATGATGTAGCCTATCTTGGTAGTATAGAAATGATCTGAATAGCCTCAAATTTATCGTTTGGGTAAGGCAGACCAACACGCCGACAGGCCGGTGGGGCTGCTGAATAAGAGAGGACTACACTAAAATTCAAAACCGGCGTCTGGGTCCTACGCTTGCTGGTACTTTTCCATCTTTTCCATCCCTCAGACCCACATCTGAAAATCCACTATTCTTTGGATTCTTCTGTCCACCGCTTGTTACTAATGGTTGTGCTGTATGTTATGGGGTATTGTGGGGTGGAATGGGCTTAGAATCCCCGGCACTCCATGTAATATTTCTTAGACAGATAGAAGCAATACATTATGTACATTCATTGTATGATAACCCAATTGAGAGCAAACGGGCCGCGTCAGCTGTGATTTTCTTTGTCTGGATCGAAAAGAGCTTTCAATTGATAATAGGTGCGGCAGGGTTGGTAGCGTTGCATACCCCTTGCCTGTTGAACCATTTCAATTTATATTATGCTCAAAGCTGACGCTGTTGATTCCTTCCTTGTAGTATCCTTTTTTCTTTTGTCTAAACAGTTTCGCCCGCTACACCGCTCCCACTAGAAGTTCGAATAAGAATCTGCTAAAATGACCGAAACTGGGGGAGATTTGGTACTGTCGAATACATAACTGTAAATGTGTATTTTAGTGACAGAGTGTTTATTATACTTCGCCACCTTTACCGGTTGTGATATACTGGGTCTGTTTTTGCTACATATCATGCACTAAAAATCAAATCTGACGCCCAGGTTTTCCACTCGTTGATTATCCAGATCCAAGAACTAGTCCATTAATGGCTAGTCCATATTATTCCCACCAATCACCTTTCTCTTCTTAGACTCTATGGAGCCTTACCTAGAGTTGATCGGGTTCCCCGCAAAACCCGACCCGAACTCGGAAAAGTCATGTGACCTAAAAATCTAGATTTTTCTAGAATTTTATATACTTTTTTATATAAATCTAGGCTATATATATATCTATATAAAATATTAAATCTATATATATAAAATTGATAGAGATATAGAGCTTTAAAAATCGATTTAAAGTTCTAGTCTAGACCTATATAAGTAAGGTATATAACTACTAAGCAGTTAACTACCTATTCAGGACTAGTATAGGGTTTTTCGGGTTTTTGCGGGGCGGGTTGACCTAAAATTAGGCGGGTGCGGGTTCTAGATTTTGGACTCGAACCCGACCCGATATCAACTCTAGCCTTACCTAACCTTTTCTGAACTAGCTCGTGAATTAAGTAGGTACTATTTTTTAGCACGGACCATCCAAGGGCCCTCACCGCTCGTACAGTTAAGCGGTGAGGTGCGCGTATATCATTTGGAGTCGAGATGCACACTGCCACCTCACTTGGCATAAGGTGCAGGTTACAGGTAATCCGCCCCTTGGGGGAGGTCGGGCGCCCACAAAATGGTCATGTGATTCCCATTCAGGGGCATGTGCCCCTTTACCGTGCATGTTTTTAATTACAAGGCACCTGAGCTTTTCAATACAAAATAGCTCCTTTACCACTTAAAGTTCTTTAAGAACTAGTTAATATGTATTATCTACGGAGGTGTGTTCCTAAAGTTATTAAACTACGCTAGTGTATATCACGTGATATTTGGCCAATAAGCATTACTTATATATTCCAAAGAAACATTCTATTGGCCAATGGTCACGTGCCACATGACCCACCTGTTTGATAACTTTAGGAACACACCTCCGTAGCTACTCGTTAAATAGATTTTGTAACCTAAGCAACTTGTTGCTAATAATTATAAACCAGTTTGAAAAGTTTAAAAACGTATTATTAATTCTTACACTGTTTAATTGTTTATTATCTTCGTCTGAGGAAATAGTAGAGATATATTCAGAGCTCATTTTTAAAACGAAGTACTTAGGAAGTAGTTAATAAGTAATTAAAAAACTTTCGTCTAGAATATTTAGGAACAAAGATTGAAACCGAATTTCGGGGGAAAGGTATCAGTATTTAAGAGTTCAGGCCTTGTTGTGTGGTCAGGACTTACACAGCGATCGACAGAGTGTAAGTGGTGCCTCTCGTCGCTAAAGACCAATAATTGCCTGGTCAGGACTGACACAGCGATGGATAGTCTGTGAGTGATAACTCTTCGTCGCTAAAGAGCAATATTTACATGGTCAGAGCTAACAGAAAGTGTCACACAGCTTTATTTAGAACACGACCCCCTGGGTAAGGTCTTTTCATCTTGACGGCTCCTTGGCTAAGGACAATAATCTCGTGGCCGGGACTGGCTGAGAGCGGTTGAAAGGGCGTAAGTAACACAGAGAAGTAACTGATAATCAGCTAGAGCTTATTAACTACTAATAATCACACTTAGGTCGAGGATGCTTCTTTGTGGCTTATTCAAGATAGTTGATAACAGTGGACAGATTTCTAAGACTCCCTTTAGTTGGCCCGAGTCATGAAGGAGCGTCTTTCTTTCAACCTTGATGTAGGTTTTCTCCTAGAGTTGCTAGGTTTCCCTGCATTGTTATGCAAATGCAAAGGTCATATTATTGCTGAAACTTTGAGAATCGGTGTGTCCACAGCAGTAGCCTGGAAAACAGTACATAGTTGTGTTTTGCCTAGCAGGATTACTTCTCTCGTCGTAGGTACGACCCGTAATATGCCTAATGTGCGCAGACATAATATACCACGTAGATGGAGGAATAAACGAAACAGAAAACCAGGTCATGCATTCCATATATAACCGTCATGGGGGATAATACCAGTCGCCACAGTAACAAGGACACATTTAATCATCTTACAAGCCAATAGTCGCAATCTAAAAAGCTACGGACCCAAGCCAAAATGAATAAAATTTCTCAATGCACAAAAAGCCCGCCTTCTAACACGCCGTGGGGCCAATCAAACTTTGGTATAAGAAAGATAGCTGTCAAACATATTTGGCATCATCGAGAATTTCTCCAGCGGCTTGGTCAAGGCGCATGTTTGGTTTCATCACGCTGGCCTATTCTTTTATACTACGTAGGAAGCGACGGGCTGTTCCAATTTGAATTCCTCTTTGAACGGAAGGCCGGCGTCTAAGTCTTCAAGGATCCGTTCAAGATTGAGGCGATTTTCCAATATCACCTTGTGGAACCTTCCAGAAATCTGCTCTGTATTCCTCCTTGGTAGCGCGTGATTCCAGCCACTTGCAGTATCCCCTTACTGCCGCTTCCCGAGGCCCAGGAATTACAAGAGGCTCATCAGGTTTAGTTGGGGACGAGGTAACCATGGACACACCCCTGTTTTGTGCTGGCGGAACATTGACGCATAATAGTTGGAGGATATAATGGTCCGGTCGGTGCCATATAAACCTTTTTTGACTTCCTTCCTACCTGACTTTCCAGAACCAGGTATCGACAGATATCGCTAGGGACATCACCATGATAATCAAGGCTACCACCACCATCAACATGCTCAATAAGTCGTTCTAGATGTAGGGCGCTCAGTTTGTAATGTTTTTGTCCGTCGGGCCTTCCCAGCACCAATCAGACTTAAGCGGGCTTGAATGAATATGACACCGTATACGGTCATATACGACACTCCACGTTGACGTTCGCCCAGTTTTCTCTTCCTTGGCAGCAATATAAAGCATTTGTCATTTCACGCCCGTCACCATAACTCGGATACCAAAATTCCCATCTCGCGGGGCAGGTTGGCCTAGGTCTCGAACCATAATAATATCCTCCAAGGTTGTATCTACCAGTTTCATATCGACGGACCGGACAATAGCTGCCAAGGCGAGGTAGAGTTCCGCGTACGCAAGGCTTGGACTTGTTAGACTAGTGAGATATGGAGGGACTAACGGAAGACACACTGCATGCCTATGCATTGTCGGCTTCCTTTATTGAAGCTGACAAGGTAACGATTCAACGATTCACCCTTATTAGAGGCTTCAATCCATCGATCAGGGCGAAAACATTCTGGATCTGGAAAAAGAGTCGGATCCATGTGGACGAAGTATGCATGTTGGCTGACCGGGGTCTGACAATTATGAACATTGGCTGAATTCCTTTTTGAGTACCTAAGCGGGCTTAGAAACTTACACCTGGAGGTATAACGTAGTCGCGGTATATCAAGGGGGCGACTGGCGATATTCTGGGCGTTCGACTCGCTATTCCCATCGAGAGACGAAGGGATTCTTTCACGATGCCTGTCTTGAATAATTAGTCAACAGTCGATGCCATTTGTTCCCGAAAAAGTAGGCTCACAAGATATGGTAGTTGTGCAAGTTGTGTAGAAGTCGGCGGGGCGGTTTTCCCAAATGCAACTGACTTAAGTTCTAGCTGAAGCTTATACATCATGTTCCTGTCCTTCAGTAAATGAAACAAGGCGACTGATAGTGCCCGGGACACGGTCTCTGTGCCAGCGCCGAAAATTGCCGCTGCCTCCTCTTCTAGACGAAGAAGAGTCTTTTCATTTTCTGGTACATTTGCAGCAACCAGGGCATCAAAGACTGTTCTGACAGAAGAGGCCTCAGCATCAGTATTATCAACGATCGGTTGATTTTCAAGAGAGTGGAGGGCCTGTTGTCGGAGCATGTCTCGAACCGCAATCACATCGGCCATGGAAACATGCATAAACTGCAATATTCCTTGTGGTATATAGTTGAGAATCTTGATGATCCATGGCATAAACCTATTTATATGACACATAGACATGACCCAGCTGACCGCATCAATCATCTGGTTCTCAAATATCTCTTGCTTGAGATAACCGTGGCTGCTTCCAAAGCAGCAAGATGTGACTACATCAGCGCTAAATGCCGAAAGCATGCGATGGAGCCCGAGAACAGTGCCAGTATTGCAAGTCGACCTAAGACGAGTGACTAAATTGTTTACCTCTGTTTGAATCGCTGGTTCCATTCTCATAACACAACGCCGAGAAAAGAAAGTTGTCAGGAAGCTGCGTCGAAGACGATGATGCTCATGCTTACTCGTAGCAACCATTGGATTGCAGGTTGTGAATATGATCGTATGAGCGGGATCCTTGTCCCGCTTATGCGGAGCTCCAGCATATATGTGGTCATAGTAACTGGGGTCTTTGATATGAAGCTCGCGTGGATTGATCCGTATGATGGGGCCTTCGTATTATTAATAGACACTCGAACATATAAGACTCAGGGTTCCAACCGTATGCACAGTGCATTCGATTAATCTTTTCGACATACGTGCCACCTTTGATCACATCGTAATAAAATTCATATAGATGCGAGATGGCCGCCAGTTTTGGCCCGGGAAATTTTCGCAGTGGATGAAGGAAGAGGCGATAGGCCGTGCGCAACAATAAGCTCGTTACAAGGAATAGGACAAAGAGTGCACATATTTCTAGGCTATTGAAACCTAAGTGGTGCAGAGTGATCATGTGAAAGTTGAGCCACATGATATGTCTTAGGCAGCTAGCTTCAGGATGTCAAAATATGTGTGGCAGAATAATGGAAATGCCTCCTAGAATCTAAGTACCATCAATTTATAAGATTTTAGAAAGCAATGAGTAGGACGAACAAAGTATAGGCTACCAAAAATGATTCTTCGCTGATAAGCTACTCAATTATGTGGTAATGATCAGCTATTCATTATGAACTTGTAGACCCTTACTAAAGAAGGCCTGATTCTTAGGTTGCAATCAGCATGGGATCGGCGGTTCATATAACCCGTTATGGGGCTGCTGACCATGCCGACGGTAAGAGAGGATTTCCCCCTTGCCTACATATACGTGTAATCACTCCACTAGGCGTGGTATCTTCAAGATTGGACAGAACAGACGATTTTCTGTCACTTCATTAGAAGTTCGGATACCAAGAAGTTAGACCTTGATTTACGGTCTTTTCGAATTTATTCTAGCCCACAATCACCCCAGAATTTTCTACTGTAGTATTCAGACATTATAATCATGTTGGAGACACTACCATTCTCTGTATTACTCATTCTAATACTTTTATTGGCTATCCTCCTGCGACCGAATACACAAAGGGCAACAAAATATATCGAGCCACCCTTGATCTCAAGTGCAGTCCCCATGATCGGCCATCTGATCGCATTCGCCTACTATGGACTTGGGTATTTTCCACTGCAGAGGTAAAGCTGCTAGATATCATAATACAATTCTGTGCGCTGATATGTACAGCACGAAAACAACGCAGCCTGTCTTCAGCATAAAAATCCTGTTCCAAAAGGTGTATATCATAACGTCACCGCGGCTAGTATCGGCTGTTCAGCGCAGTTATCGCACCATGTCTTTTGACCCGTTGATAACTCGCACCGCAAGGTGTGTTGGGGGTATCACAGGGCCTGGACTGCAACTTATCCGCGAAAAAGCATCCCAAGGCCAAGGGCTCGGGCATCACACAACGGCTACTATGCGTCACACTCTCATGGGCGAAGGCTTGGACCAAATGAACAAGAAGATTATCCCCTGTCTCCAAAAAAGCGTCCAAAATCTAAAAGATCATCGTGGCGGACTTGATCTCTTACAGTGGTGTAGACTCACACTCACAATCGCGACAACGGAGGCAGTTTACGGGTCGTTAAACCCTTATCGTTGTGTCATTGCGCGCGAAGCCTTCTGGTAATTTGAAAATCATTCCAATGCAGCTTCGGCGCCTTGAGCACTGATAAGATAATATATAGGGAAATTGAGAAAAATTTGAATGCCCTCATGATGGATATTGCACCTTGGCTGTTCGCACGAAAGGCCTGGATGGGGCGAGAGTATCTGGCAAATGCTTTTATGGAGTATTTTAAGGAAAGTGGTCACTTAGAATCGTCGCAAATGGTGTACACAAGATGGAAAACGCAACACGATGCTGGAGCAACATTGGAGGATATTGCTCGTCTCGAAATTGTGATGGGCCTTGGAATTCTCTCTAACACGGTTCCTACCTGCTTCTGGGTTATCTTTGACATTTTCTCACGTCCCGATCTACTCAAAGAACTGCGTGAGCAAATACAACAGACTTCACTGTCTGTCGACTGTGACGGGCTCCATACCGTCGATATGGCTGCAGTTCAAGACAACTGTCCACTGCTGCTTGCATCACTCCAAGAGACGCTTCGGGTTCGATCGAATTCAGCTCAGTTAAGGGTAGTTCACAGGGAAACAGTCTTAGATGAATCATGGCTGATCACTGCCGGCTCGGTGCTTGTGATTCCGGCTGCATTGATCAATAAAAGTGAGTCTGTATGGGGGCCGAACGCCAACGGATTCAATCCTCAACGATTCATGACCGAAGTTCCAAAAAAGAACAAAGAATCGGCATTTCTCTCATTTGGTTTATCCCCAAACATGTGTGCTGGTCGTCACTTGGCTACGGGTGAGATTATTGCTCTTACGGTGATGTTAATTTTGCAATTTGACATCTGTCCTTGCGAGGGTACCTGGAAAATGCCACCCATGAATGTGAAGGCATTAGCTGCATCATTGAGCCCACCGGCGGATCAATATTCCGTAACCATTAAAGAGAGAGAACAATTCAAAGGGGCGAAATGGAATTTTGTGGTTGCACCAGGAATGGGAAGACAGAATTTGATCGTCGGATAGAGCCCTTACGTCGAGCCAGGAGAATGGTAGCGTAGTCTGGCTGCCTTCGATGTTTTTTATTATTGAACCACTTTTTTTTTTTTTTTTGGTTAAAAACAATGCCCCTGAATAGTCTCTCAAGAAATGTGAATTATCTGCGTGCGGACATGCCCTAGTTGCTTCCTTACATCTAGAGACCATGCCTATTACTTGTTGACGTCCTAATCTAGGCTCGGGGGCACATTATCTGTTGTTTTCCTGCAGGCTGAGGTCTGTAGAGTGGGGTAGGATTATACATCCGAACATCTCCGAGCTGCCATCCTTACCTTCAAGCGGTCACGTTTATTATTTGCTCACTTCCATTGCCTAGAGACATTCAACCTCGTTTCCCCTGCAAACCCAGGTTGGTCTACATAGATCTGTAAATCCAGATGATCAAAAAGCCATTGATGACTGTATAGTAGCAGTTGATACTGTTCGTTTTCAGTCCATTCAAGGCTAGGGTGCATAAATGTCTCAGGTTCATGCGAATAAGAAGCATTGTAGATTTGCTAAACTAGCCCTGTCGCCTTCTGGGACTTACTGAAGAACGGGGTTTCCAGGATAGCATAAATGAGATGGAGCCTTGGCGTAGAAACCTTTGGTATCACTTTGTTTGTTACTTGGACAGATCTGATATAGCATATGAAGACGCACAAGCGGGATGAGTGAGGACGGTTACTGCCAAGAAAAGAAACCAGGGTTTGACTACAGAAACAATCTCGGTATGGCGGTTTCGTATCAGTCCTGATTCGGAATATTTCATTCGTATCATGAGATCCAGAAGAATCCTTGCATGGAAGGAACCTTATGGAATTGTGACTCGTTCATTGCTGGCTATCATTCGTGGGACAGGTTACAGGGGTTATGAAGGTATAAATGATCTCAAATATTGATGTAGACCGCACCAGTTACCGAATGCTTTTCATGCCATTTAGTTCAAAAATGGATGTCATGAGAAATACTCAGATCATGCCGCTAGGTTTCTCAATGGTCCGCCGGTATGAATTCTGGGCTACTCTTGTCCTTCTGTTGTTACTTTGTGGTCTTTCTGTCCTCTTCTCTCAGTTTATCAGGCAGGCCCACTTTCCTGATGGAGCACCACGGCCACTTGGAGAGGGCTATCCTATACTTGGTGCACTACGGTTCTTTTCAGATCGGTACAACATGTACTTCGATGGCATTTCTTTGTCTAGAACGGGCAGCTTTAGCTTTTATTTTGGCAAACATCAAATTGTTGGAATTTCGGGTCTCGAAGGCCGCAAGGTTTTCTTTCAGGACAAAGCGATGGACTTAAGCCAGGGGTGAGTAGCTTTAAGTGCAGTTCTCCTCGGAAATATGATATCGGCTTACTTTCGCAAAGTTACACACTTCTCTTAGCTACAACTCCGTCTTTTAGAGCATCACCCCGTCCTCCTGATGAATCACTCCATTCATCCAAATGGTTTCGTCATACTCTTGCCGGCATGATGTCAAAAGACAATCTTGTCGCAAATCTTCTGCCCATGATTAAAGACACTGACACTACTTTCAAGGATGTAACTGACCCCATTACTGACACTGGCATTGTCAATATATTTGAGGAGACCAGCCACATTGTATACCAGTCGACGATGCGAGTCATCGGTTTCAACAAGATAGCCGACTCAGACGAGCTCTGTAGCACGACACTCAAGTTGTTCCAATGTATCGAAAACGGAACCTCCCCATCGCGTATCATCTTCCCATGGTTACCTACCCCAGCTTTTCTTCGACGACTCACTGCAGGCATAAGATTGTATCGAATTTTTAAACGACTTATTCAGGTTGACGAAGATACTGATCAAAGGATTGACGATACGTCTCAGTCACTCGCGAGAAGTGGAAGTCCTATTGAAGAGATTATTGGTGTGAGTGGTTCTAACGCCCGCTGACCAATGTTAAGTCAAGGCCTATGGTGGCGCTTTCTTATTGAATAGGTTTGGATGATAACAGATGAATATCAAATAGTTTGTACTTGGTACATTATTTGCAAGTCAAGTCAATACTCCTATTTGTGCTGCTTGGCTGCTAGTCTATCTAGCCACAAATCCACACTGGTTAAATCTAGTGCGTGCTGAGATCGACTCTGTACTAAAAAAGCATGGAGATCTAGACGAGACACCTCATGAAACATTTGGCCGCCTGCATATTGACGTGTGGGAGTCCGAGTTTCCTCTGATAGAGCTATGTTTGCGTGAGTGTATCAGGCTTCACCTTGCTGGGTCAGCATTTCGCAGAAATATTAGTGGCCAAACTGTGCCGATTGGTAGTACTGGAGAGGTCATACCGAAAGATGCCTATCTTGTTAGTATTGATTTCCTGAATCCCTCTCGTTGCACGAATCCTGAACCTGACATGCTGGACAGTTTTACCTCGTTGATGAAGTTCATTTCAACCCAGATATTTACCCCAATCCAAACCTGTGGGATCCTGGTAGATATCTCCCAGGTGCGCCTAGAAGCAACAATATTCCACTCAGTTATCTTGGTTGGGGAGCCGGCCGGCATCCATGCGGTAAGCTGGGACTTCACCTATTGTAAATGAATGAGGACAACAGCTAATGTGACGTGGCCTAACGCAGTGGGCATGAGAGTAAGTACATTGAAACCTACGAATATTACAATTTTCTTGCTAATAGCATCCCGCTTAGCTTGCCAAGCTCAATGTGACGGTTATCATAACCAGTTTTGTTTCTATGTTCAGGTTTACCCTGTGCAATGACCGAGGAGAGCCTGTTACTGAGCCACCGATCCCAGACCGCAATTTACATAGTCCGCGTAAACCATCTGTTCCTCTCAAGTTGAAGGTCAAACGCATGTAATTATCGCATCAGCAACAATCGTTGAGCATACGGTTTCCTTTTAAGCTCTATTGTCGTTTAGATGTCATTCGCAACGTCATATACCGTGATTATGTTAGAATAGTAAATAATATTAGTAAATCTTTCGTAGATATGTATACCCTAGTACATGGGGGATGTACCCGCATCCGGGCCCGCTGATTGGACCGATTTTGGTGTTCCCCTGCGCCCCCGCCGCCCAAAGTGCGTGGCAATGTACCCGCTGGCCAGTTATATCTTATTGTCAGCGGTCAACATCTCTGTCAGATTAGACAACCAGATTTTATCGGGAATCCAGGTTATTAAAAATATTTATCTTCGGGGAAACACTGCGGTAATAGTGTAGATAGCTCAATCAAACCTTGGTTTGTGGGCTTAGCAGAGGACGATGGAGTCACTTAGAAATTTCATTACCTGTCCCTTGGGATTCTGCCTCTGGAGGATATGGACGACTATCTAATGCCAATACTTTTTTCGACGAAATCCCGAATATTCAGAAACAGCAAAGAAGATTGCACGTGTAATCTGGAATCTTAGGTTGAAGGCAGTGATAAGGTACCAGCCTCTGATTTTATAGTCGTATTGATTATTTTACTCTCAAGAGCCTAATAATGACGCAATACTGCTATATAACTCTCTGTTCTAGTTTTGAGGTTTGTGTTAAATTCTTAAGCCTTATATCGAGCTGTAATTTCCTGCCAAGTGACCTGTTTTGACCTCGGATAGGACGTCGCGTCAAGCTGATTAGACTCTGGACGCCTGACAGGGTTAATAGTTCCATCTACCAGCTGCTCTTTGGACGGAGATCAGGACCCGTCAAAATTAAAGACAATCTCGCCGCTACGTCTCAATTTTATTGTCAAGAAAAATACCTGCTTCGCACTCCTGGCAATATATATATGCTTTTAGGAACAGCTGAATCTTCCGTCGGTTCCGTTGTTGGCTCCTTGACCTAGCACTATCCGATCGCCCCTTTTTATATTCCCTCCCTTTTTTTGTCGGAAAGAAGAATTGTTACAACGCACTTTCTATTCTAAAGAGAAAAGACTTTTAAAATAAGTTATTACTAATATTTACAATTAAAATACTTAAAAATTATCTTCTATAATATATCATTTTTCTACAGAGAATATTTTGCTAAAGCTCTACTAGTAGGGCCTTGAAAGAGCCCTTCTATATAAGAAAAAAAAGTATCAGTATAGAAAATCTTTACAGTTTCAATTACAAGCTCCTGAGAATAGTAATACAGTGTTTTATTTATCTACTAAAGTCCAGAAGACTCGTGTGATCGCACCTACGCTGAGGTAACGGTACTACAGAGCTACGTGAGGGAGCCTTTCCCTTTAGCTACGGCCCTAGTGACTGCACCACGGGCTTAACCCTACGGTGCTTAAATACCCTGTGTATATAAAGGACGTAACGACCCCTACTCTTAGTAGGAAGTCGGCAACTCTCTACCTCTCATAGCATACCGCTACTTGCAATCTCACTCGGATACTTTAAATATATAAAAAAAAAAGTAATAGAGAATACAAAGACTTTAAAAGAGATAGGGAAATAGTAAAAAAGACAGGAGAAAAAAGCAAAACAACAGTCAATTAAAAATAATCGGAGAATTAAGACATACCGTACTTGATCACCTGACGCACGTCCCCACCTGCCGCACGAATTTCTGTATGGCAACCAACATTAAAAATGAAGCTTTAAAGCAACATACTAAATAAATTATACTTGGTTTTTCTGATGAAGCAGAGATATGATGCTACTAAAGCTATATAGAGCTTTTTTTCAATCCCGGAATCGTTGTGGGAGGCGTATTTGCCTTCCACGACGATTTATAGATAAACAGCCCTCCCCACCAATCTTAGGCTCTGGAATAGTAATATCTTGCTTCTTTTGAGATATAGCCGGCTTAGGACACTTCTTCTTGCCTTTTTGGACCACTTTGAAGTCATTTTGAAGCTGGTTATCAGCTTCCTTAGCCAGACACTCTTCCTCCTTCTGGCGCTTCTTTTGCTCTGCTTCAAGGAGGCGTAATTCTTTATTAGCTGCTCTGATTTGTTTTCTTTCCTCAACTAAGCGTTGCTTCTCTTGCTTCTCTTGCTGCCGGCGAAGCTTTTCTTGCTCTTTAGATGCCTTAGCAAGCTCTATAGCAGCTTCCTTTTCACTCTGAAGCTGCCGCGCTTGTTGTATCTTGCCTGGCGAATAAAATACAGCATAGCCATCCTCTGGAGCTCTTAATTCAAATAAAAGAGGTTTTCCACGCTGCCGCTTCTTCTTCTCATTCAGAAGAGCATTCTCGAGACCCTCACAGCGTAGCTTTAGCAAGATATTCTCTGTTGAGAGATGGTGTATTGTAGAACTAAGCTTTTTTGATCCCTCATCATAAACATCAGAAACAACCTGTCGAAGAAGCTTTTCGATTCTTCTCCAGTCATCTGCATGTAATATAGACTGGGATGACTCACTGCTAGATGGCCGTTGATCGTCTTCTTTGCTAAACCGCTTTAGAACAATCTCGGGGTCCCAGGGCGATATACCAACAGATTTCCATGCAGAATTGATATTTTTAGATGATAAAGCTCTTTCCCAGCTCGGCCAAAAGAGGCGGAAGAAGTCACGCTTTGTAATATGACTGAGACCCTGGGAGGCATGTAAAAAGTTCTCCAATTCGTTGCTATAGGCTGTAGAAAGCGGCCCGAAGATACCAACATCAAGAGGCTGTAGGGAGTGTGTTGAATGCGGT